>NW_025745854.1:35000-270203 GCF_021184085.1 Oncorhynchus gorbuscha | reverse complement strand
ATTTTTAATTATATGTAGAACATGTATCTTTAGTCAAAGTTTATGATGAGTATTTCTGTTATCTGGCATAGCTTTCTATAATTCCTATTTTGGAGGCATTTCTGAACATGGCGTCAATGTAAACCGAGATTTGTGGATATAAATATGCATATTATCGAACAAAACATAAATGTATTGTGTAACATGTCATATGAGTGTCATCTGATGAAGATTTTCAAAAGGTTAGTGATTCATTTTATCTCTAATCCTGCTTTTGTGACTCTATCTTTGGCTGGAAAAAATGGCTGTGTTTTTCCTTTGATTTGGTGGTGGTCTAACAAATATATGTTGTGTTTTCGCCGTAAAACATTTTAAAAATCGGACAAGATGGGTATATGAACATCAAATCAAATCAAATCACATTTATTTATATAGCCCTTCGTACATCAGCTGATATCTCAAAGTGCTGTACAGAAACCCAGCCTAAAACCCCAAACAGCAAACAATGCAGGTGTAAAAGCACGGTGGCTAGGAAAAACTCCCTAGAAAGGCCAAAACCTAGGAAGAAACCTAGAGAGGAACCGGGCTATGTGGGGTGGCCAGTCCTCTTCTGGCTGTGCCGGGTAGAGATTATAACAGAACATGACCAAGATGTTCAAATGTTCATAAATGACCAGCATGGTCAAATAATAATAAGGCAGAACAGTTGAAACTGGAGCAGCAGCACAGTCAGGTGGACTGGGGACAGCAAGGAGCCATCATGTCAGGTAGTCCTGGGGCACGGTCCTAGGGCTCAGGTCCTCCGAGAGAGAGAAAGAAAGAGAGAATTAGAGAGAGCATATGTGGGGTGGCCAGTCCTCTTCTGGCTGTGCCGGGTGGAGATTATAACAGAACGTGGCCAAGATGTTCAAATGTTCATAAATGACCAGCATGGTTGAATAATAGTAAGGCAGAACAGTTGAAACTGGAGCAGGAGCATGGCCAGGTGGACTGGGGACAGCAAGGAGTCCTCATGTCAGGTAGTCCTGGGACATGGTCCTAGGGCCCAGGCCAGTTGAAACTGGAGCAGCAGCATGGCCAGGTGGACTGGGGACAGCAAGGAGTCATCATGTCAGGTAGTCCTGGGGCATGGTCCTAGGGCTCAGGTCCTCCGAGAGAGAGAAAGAAAGAGAGAACATGACGTTTATCTTTCATTTGCCGTATTGGACTTGTTAATGTGTGAAAGTCAAATATTTCTAAATAATATTTTTGAATTCCCTGCGCCACCTTTTTAGCTGAATGGGGGGCTGGAGTTCCCCTCGGGGATCGCCTTGCCATAACAGGTTTCTAACTGCATTGTCCAATTTACAATAGGCTTTACAGCGAAAGCATACCATGCGATTTTTTTTAACCAGCACCGGCTTCATAAAATCACAAATAGCGATTAAATAATCACTTACTTTTTGAAAATCTTATTCTGATTTGCGATCCAATGGGTCCCAGCTGCAACATGCATGGTCGTTTTGTTAGATACTTACGTTTTTGCTTGTATGCAGGAATCAGGAGGATAGAATTATGGTCAGATTTGCCAAATGGAGGGCGAGGGAGATGTTAGTGTGGAGTAAAGGTGGTCTAGTATCCCCCCGGTTGCACATGTGACATGCTGGTAAAACTGATTTAAGTTTTCCTGCATTAAAGTCCCCGGCCACTAGGTGCGCTGCTTCTGGGTGAGCATTTTCTTCTTTGCTTATGGCCTTATAGAGTTGGTTGAGAGCAGTCTTAGTGCCAGCTTCGCTTTGTGGTGGTAAATAGAAGGCAAAAAATAATACAGATGAGAACTCTCTTGGTAGAGAGTGTGGTCGACAGCTTATCATGAAGTACTCTACCTCAGGCGAGCAATACCTCGAGACTTCTTTAATTTTAGACATCGTGCACCAGCTATTATTGACAAAAAGTCCCGCACCCCTCGTCTTACCAGAGGTAGCATCTCTGTTCTGCCGGTGCATGGAAAATCCCGCCAGCTCTATATTGCCTGTTTCTTTGTTCAGCCACGTCTTTAATGTCCTGTTGGTAGGATAATCGTAATATCGTAATTTTATTTTCCAACGCTTTCACATTAGCAAGAAGAATAGAAGGCATTGGGAGTTTGCTCGCTCACCTCCGGATTCTCAGAAGGATCCCTGATCTGTGTCCCCTTTTCTGGCATCTTTTCTTCATGCTTAAGGTGTGGATCTGGGCCTGTTCCAGTGAAAGCAGGATGTCCTTCTCATCGGACTCACTAAAGGAAAAAGTTTCTTCCAGTCCGCGGTGAGTAATTGCTTTTCTGATGTCCAGAAGTTATTTTCAGTCATAAGAGACGGTAGCAGCAACATTATGTACTCAATAGATTTTTAAAAAGTTACACAAAATGCAATTTTGTATTGGTTGGGAGAATGTAAAACATCAGCCATGTTCTTAGGCGCCACCTTTTCATATCACTACTGTAAATACAATTACAGAATATCTAAAGGGGCTTTTATACAATTATAATGCAGGGTTAATAATAATAATAGTACTTTATATTAATAATAAAAATAATAATAATAGTATTTTTATATTCCACTTGTTAAAAGTTCAAATTGATAAAGTGGTGGATTAAACTGAAATTGCAACCAACTTTCTATGGCTTGTTTAAAAAATAACTATATTTTAGATGATTTCATTTTCAAATAACCAATAGTGAGTGAGAAAAAGGCCATTCTTGAACATGGGGTGAGACATTCTTACTAATGATTTATTTCTGTTTTTTAGAGGGAGAGAATCCAAAAGCCCATCGTCGCCATGGGTATCGAACCAGCATCTGTAGCAACCCAGCTTGCACTGCAATGCAGTGTCTTAGACTGCTGCGCCACTTGGAAGGCGCCATCCGCAAAGTTTTTAATGCCTTGCACAAAGTATATATTGTTCTGCTAATAGCCCTTAATGGCGCTGTATAACGTGACCGGTCAGGAGTAGGCCACAGTACTACAGTAAGTGCAAAATAATCCTAACATTTCCAACCTTAATTGTAGTCTAACCAATACCCAAACAGAGATTCAGTGAAAATAAAAATATAATTGATTTATCAAGACCAGTCCCCATGCTTGTCTCAGAGCACTGCTGTCTTGACCTCTGTCCATTCATCTATCTATCTATCCTTTCTTTCTCTCTATCTCTGGGTGAAAGGGACACCTCAAGAACACAAGATGGGCAGCTTCTTTATGCCTATAGGCCTTTACATGGCTGACACGGGCAGATACACAGAAGACTTATAGGGGTACATAGACAGAAAGAGAGGGAGAACCTGTTTACCCTGAGCTCTGTTGTTCTATACACTGCCGACATACAACCCATCTTACCTGTGCTCCGAGACATCCTTCTCACATCTCCTGGGGAGAGAGAGAGAGCGAGAGAGAGAGAGAGGGATGTCTCTGACAACCCAACCCCATCCCCCCACCTGACATGGCATCCCATCTACCTCTGTCAGTGAACGAGCCCAAGGAATGAGAGATGGGAGAGATGGTGAAAAAATATGAAATAAATGAAGAGATGAAAGGGGGTTGGAGGGGTCTACCATCAACCATGTCTTTCTTCACACGTCTGCTGAACGTCTACCAGGTGAAGCCTGGGAGATAAAAAAACGTACCTTCAAAAGAATGTGTTTCTGCGAGCTCCGTAACTCCCTTTGACATCGACAAGCTTCTAGTTTCTCTAACTCCACTGACACACTAACCCCACTCTGCCACCCCTGTCGCCTCCCACTGTGACCTGTTGTCATCATGGCTCGGCATGGGGTGAATGTTATTATCACTGTGAGATTCGATACGTTCTTGTCATCCTAGCAGTTAGTTAAGCAATGGGAGTAGGCTTAGTTATCAATTACTGGAAGACAAAGTAAACAAACAGCAACAATGTATTAACCCTTAAATGATACTATTTGTTCTTTTAGGAGATTATTTCCCTCTATTTGACTGTTTGTGCTAAAAACATTTTTTGCCTTCATGGCTTCCTCTTAGTATAAGTGGTGGAAAAAGTACCCAATTGTCATACTTGAGTAAAAGTAAAGATACCTTAATAGAAAATGACTCAAGTAAAAGTAAAAGTCAGCTAGCAAAATACTACTTGAGTAAAAGTCTAAAAGTATTTGGTTTAAAATATACTTAAAACCTCTCTGGGGTAGGGGGCAGTATTTTGACATCTGGATGAAAAGCGTGCCCAAAGTAAACTGCCTGTTACTCAGGCCCAGAAGCTAGGATATGCATATAATTGGTTAATTTGGATAGAAAACACACTAAAGTTTCAAAAACTGTTAAAATAATGTCTGTGACTATAACTGAACTGATATGGCAGGAAGTGGGATTTTTTAAATGTTCCATTGACTGCCTATACAGCATCCAATGACTTAGGACTGCACTTTCTATGGCTTCAAATAGATGTCAACAGTCTTTAGAAATTGTTTCAGGCTTGTATTTTGAAAAATGAGGGAGTAAGACCACTCTGAATGAGTGGATAGTGGAAAGTCCCCAGACCTGTTTGCTGCGCACGACCAAGAGCGCTCCTTCTTGTTTTTCTTTTATATTGAGGAAGCTATTGTCCGGATGAAATATTATTGATTATTATGACTAAAAACAACCTGAGGATTGATTATAAACATCGTTTGACATGTTTATACAAACTTTACTGATACTTTTTGGATTTTTCGTCTGCCTGTTTTGACTGCCTTTGAGCCAATGGATTACTGAACAAAACGCGCCAACAAAATGGAGGGTTTTGGATATAAAGAGGGACTTTATCGAACAAAACAAACATTTATTGTGTAACTGGGAGTCTTGAACCAATTGAAGCTCATCAAAGGTAAGTGATTCATTTTAGCGCAATTTCTGACTTTTGTTACTCCTCTAGTTGGCTGGTAACTGTTTGTAATGTTTTGTGTGCTGGGCGCTATCCTCAGATAATCGCATGGTATGCTTTCGCCGTAAAGCCTTTTTGAAATCTGACACAATGATTGGATTAATAAGAAGTTCATTTTTAAGCCGATGTATAACACATATGTTTTATACATTTTTATTATGAGTATTTCCCCTAGAGAGGTTAGTAAATGTTATTGCTAAAATAGACTTAAGTATCAAAAGTAAAAGCATAAATGATTTCAAATTGCACATTTATTTTATTTATTTTATTGACGGATAGCCAGGGGTACGCTCCAACACTCAGACATCCTTTACAAACAAAGCATGTGTTTAGTAAGTCCACCAGATCAGAGGCAGTAGGGATGTTCTGTTGATAAGTGTGTAAATTGGTCCATTTTCCTGCCCTGCTAAGCACTCAAAATGTATTGAGTAAAAATGTAAATATTTTCCTTAGCAATGTAGTGAAGTAAAAATAGTCAAAAATATAAATAGTAAAGTAAAGTACAGATACCCCCAAAAATTACTTAAGTAGTACTTTAAAGTATTTTTACTTAAGTACTTTACAACATTGGTAGAAAGAGGTCAAATGTGGATATTCAACAAACCGTATCCTCACAAAGGTTTGTGAAAGAGGAGCGGTAGATATAAGAAGAGAAAGTGGGGGAGAGAAGGGAGAATGTGTCAGCCGTGCATGTGACTCTTTATAATTAGCTGGCAAAACTGACAAGCGATCGCAGCGAGCGACTGAAGCATTAGATTAAACTATGTTTTGTATTTAACAGTGATGTCCTGTATGCTCCGGTGCTCAGGGAGCACATTCACACCCCCTCGATGCTCCCCCATCGCTGCCACACCAACGCACCCCACCGCCAGCCTACTGTAATTGGTCATTATTATCATGCCCCCCTCGTGGGACCCCGTTATTGAATCTTCTTTAGTGTCGGCTCCATTTATAGGGTTTAGGGCATAGGAGGTTAGGGGTTATCACTGGGCATGACTGCTCACTTGTTGTCAACAGTACACACCTCATTCCTGCTGTCGCATCCAACCTGGATCAATATCTGGTTTTAACGCAGACAAGAGCAGACAAATCCAGCTTCACACAGATATGAGCTGACGAAGGGTAGCCTAACTTGAGTTTTATGGTGCTTTCAAGACACCTGGGAACTCAGAAAAATACGAGGTCAAATCATGACATCAATGATCATAAGGTCAGAAAGTCAGACCTCTAGAAAGAGGACAGAGTTGGAATTTTGAGTTGGATGACAGTTCAAAACTTTTTTTTCCTTTGAAGCTCGTTTTTTTCAAAGTTCCCATTTTGTCTTGAATGCACTGAAGTCAGAGATTTCTCAGATGGAGACGGCAGGGTAGTCCTTTGAGTCAGGAACCAAAGCTCCTCCATGGTGACCTGTGAATGCGTTGTCTGCGGCATTTGGTTACATGAAAGCTTGATCAGCTGTTCGAGGTCACTTGCCGGCATTGTCGCCTGAGCCAGGATCACAGTAAAACAGATTGGGAAGTAGGTCTGTCACAAAATCCTCTTCCAAGCGTTGGAGGTGAGCAGTCATCACTCGTGTGGGACACTTACTGATGCTTTTATTACACAGAAAGTCAACAGTTCCTCTCTCAAAACCACCAAGCCTCTGTGTGAAATAGAACATTGTCGTGCTCTGATCCCACATCTCCACAGAGTTTTGCAAAGTTACCTGCTGCAGTATATTTCTCTGCTCAGCTCTTTTGCCACCAGTTACTCTCTGGGGATCATGCAATGGGTCCATATGGCAGAGGGAGACACATTCTTAACTAGAGTGCAGAGACCTGCCCACCTTCCAGAGATAGATGTGTTTTTATGTGAATGTGCCCATTATCTTAACAGATGAAGCCCCTATTTTCTTAATTTGGGGGGTCGCTACCTCTGGTTTGGGAACCGCTGGGTTAGGGGCAATGGGTTAGAGGGCAACTTGTTCGCCTATTTCATATCTCTGACCTGATCCGTTGCTTTGCAGCACACATTACTGAAAATCTCGTAGCTAACTATAACCCCTAAAAGCGATAGATAACTATGGTAAGAACTGGATTTGACTCTGAAACTAGATAAGATTGATATCAGGAATGGGACAAAACATCTGGCCATTTTATTAGATCCACGATATAAAGTACATGGTAGATATATTCACAGATATCTACATGCCTTGAAGCTTCATGTGTATTGACGGGGGCTAGGTAGCCTGCCAATGTTTGGTTCAAGAAGCACACCTATTGTTCCGGGCTGCCTGCACCTTATTGCCTGAACTCCTCCACAGTTTAATAACAACTCCACAGTGTATCGAGACAGGCTGACTGGGGAATGCTAAGCAGCTAGCCGGCATAATTGAGACAGGGCTGCTCATAAACAGTCCTAGGCTACATCTCTCCCCCCGGCAACACTAAAGAGAATGAGAGAGCATCTCCTCTCACTCCTTTGATCTGCCCATATGAGATGTAGAATAATTAGCGTGGCATGAAAACGAAGTACCGTCGCCCACTTCTCTCAAAGGGTTTGCTGAGTAAATGCCAGGAACATTTTTAAAAAACAGTGTCACCCCCTTGTCACCCTGCCTTAATAATAATCACATTACCTCAGAGGTCTCAAATGAATTCCACTCGGTAGGAATGTAACCCAAGGGACTCACGGTGTGTTTTCTCTCGTGTTTGGGAAGGAACTCTTTATGCTCAGGTACCTCACGTAATGGCAAATCTTTAGGATTGCTCAGATACTGACATTCATTTAGCACCACTGTGACTGAATGCTTCAATTTCATTGTTATCACTATGAGTGTCGATCAGGTTATGGTGAATGAGTGCATAACGGTTATACAAAAGGTCAAACACAAGAACAAAGAGGTAACAAAGAAAAAATTATACTTTTTTGTTGTTTTGTCCAGGGTTAGCCTCCCAACCTGCCTTATTTTATGCTGTTGACCATCGTAGACCCTTGAATTGGTAGTTTTCTTAGTTGAAATACATTTTTTTTGCATGAAGTCTGCCAGTAGTGTAAGGCAGTGTAAGTCTTTGTCTCTATTTATGTAGCTACCACAGTTTGATATCAGAAAGAAGCAAGTATTTTATAAAAGCGCTCTGGGCTGTGAGAACGGCTCAAACTTTCTCCAAACGGAACAATTGAAATGCGGGAGGAACTTTTCTGTCTGCCAGATTTGGCTGGCCTGCTTGTGAACCCGAAGAGCTCAAATCCCATCTCTGGCAGAGAAAGAAAAAGAGAGGGAGGGAGAAGGGTAGAAGTAATGGAGGAGCGAGACAGGGGAGAAGGAAGAGGGGCGCTTGGTTACATTTCTGGGTGAGAAATAAGCTCAAATTGCTTGAAATCTCCTTGGGTGTAGTTCAGGGAGGTGTGTAAGAGCCCATTACAAATATTAATGGCAAAGAGCACCACATGTTCCTGGTTCAGAAGAGCCTAGAGGGGTGGGGGAGCAATATTACCATGTTTTTGTTTGTCCCAAGAATATTGAATTGAAACACCGTGACTTGGAAATGGTGGAAAATATTTAGAAAAGTCATGGTGGTTGAAAAGCTTCCGAAAAGGCAGAGAGACAGGGAATGTGGACCCACACACACACATGCATACGCAAGCACACACACCACATGCACACACACATACTGTACTGTATGCATCCAGGTTTTTTTTCTGTATCAAAAGGGGCTTAGGTGGTGGGCATGGCAGGGAGGTGGGGTAGGGGGCGTGGCAATGGGCACGCTTGGCCAGTCGGCGCGGCTGAACATTTTAGAGGCCCCGATCTTGGCAGTGTAGATCATTTTTTAACATATTTAAACCTACAAATTTCTCCATAGAGCTGAGAGAGGTTTTTGCAGTTTTAATGCAAATTTCCTGCAATTCTACACATTTTGCCATGGAACTGAGAGAAAATGTTGCCGTTTTAAGGGCCCAGTGCCCTTACACTTTTAGTGTAAAAGAGGTTTGAAAGGACCGGCTGAAATTTCCACCTGTTTTGGTGGGATAAGTTAATAGAACAATAACAAAGACAGTTTCAAACCTCTTCAAACCCCAATAGCATCTCGTTTTCAGGTTACATATCCTTGCCTGGCTACCCAGACTCCTTGCTCCGGACAAAAGCTAGACTATGTCCATGGACGTTAGTTTCTTCTCCACAATGAGTCTGGATCTGCGTACTTCCCTGACTCTTCACAGGATGCAAACATACTCCGGGCCATCTGATTGCACCAGAAACCGATAGGTTGGGCCCCCGATAGGTTGGGCCAGAGCCCAAACACGTGTGGGTAAAGTGGAGGTTTGAAAATGTTTAACTGGCTTTGATACTCTGTTAGAGTACTCTGTTTGATACTCTATTAGTTAGAGATGTTTAGTACAATGCCCGACATGCGCCTAATCTCCAAAAATGACTTCAATGAGGATGGCAGTCTCAGATTAAAGTATGCAGTGAACAAAAGAGCAGCGGGATAATTTAGTGTCTACACATATCCCTCCCATTAGGCTTGTACAATTAGGCACCATACTCAGACCACTCCCAGACAGTCCGAGCAAAATTCTTGCTTGAAAAATTGCTCTTTGCTAAGAAGCTATTTTAATTGATTTTGGACCAATTTAAATCAATCACATTAAGATACTTTAATTGTTAAGCAGAAATAATTTGATATTCAGATAAAAATGGCTGCATTTGACCTTTATAGCTAACTTCCTGTGATTCTACATATTTGTCCTGGAGCTGAATTTTTTTGTTGTTGTCACGTTCTGACCTTTATTTCCTTTGTTTTGTCTTTATTTAGTATGGTCAGGGTGTGAGTTGGGGTGGGCAGTATGTGTGTGTTTTTCTATGTTGGGGATTGAGAATCGTGCTTAGCCTGGGTTTCACTTTTGAGTTGTGGGTGTTTGTTTCCGTGTGAGTGTTTGTTGCCACACGGTACTGTTTCGGTTTCGTTCATGTTCACGTTTATTGTTTTGTATTTCATAGCGTTCAGTTTGTCTTAAAATAAACGTTATGGACACTTACCACGCTGCACATTGGTCCTCCGATCCTTCTCGCTACTCCTCCTCAGAAGAGGAGGAGGAGGAAGAATGCTGTTACAGTTGTTGCAGTTTTAAAGCTAATTTCCTGCAATTCTATTAATTTAAAACACAATAATAATAATAATAATAATGATAATACATGTAACCTTTATTTAACTAGGCAAGTCAGTTAAGAACAAAAATCTTATTTACAATGACGGCCTACACCGGCCAAACCTGGATGACGCTGGTTCAATTGTGCGCCGCCCAATGGGATTTCGTCTGCTACTAGTGCTAAAACAGCACACTTGTTGTCATAAAAGTCTATTGTGTATTTTCTAGGGCAAAATTAAATGAAGGATGGAACTTGTCTAGCCTGAGCAGCAGTCTTTTTAGCTAACAGGCTACAAATACGTATCAGCAAGCATTCAGCAATGTTAGCTAAAAAGACTGGGACTCATTTAATTTTGCCCTAGAAAATACAAAACAAATTTGTATGAGAACAGATATGTTGTTATACCACGATTAGCAGAAAAAGCCCCTGAATGCTAGCTAGCTAGTGCTAGCTATCCTAGCCCTTGATCATGACTCCCAATTCCATTAGGGTAAATGCAGAATGCAGCCAGGACCTGAGTTATCGAGAGCAAGTGCTAACCCAAGCATGCTTGCTCTTCAAACATGTCAGGGAACTGTCTTACATAGACATGGGAAATAGAATACAAAAATAATAATAATTTTACAATTATATACAGTTGAAGTCGGAGGTTTACATATACTTAGGTTGGAGTCATTAAAACTTGTTTTTAAACCACTCCACAAATTTCTTGTCGGTTAGGACATCTAATTAGTGCATGACACAAGTAATTTGTCCAAAAATTGTTTAAAGACAGATTATTTCACTTATACTTCACTGCATCACAATTTCAGTAGGTCAGAAATTTACATACACTGTGCATTTATTAAACAGCTAGGAAAATTCCAGAAAATGATGTCATGGATTTAGAAGCTTCTGATAGGCTAATTGACATAGTTTGATTCAATTGGAAGTGTACCTGTGGATGTATTTCAAGGCCTACCTTCAAAGTCAGTGACTCTTTGCTTGACATCATGGAGAAATCAAAAGAAATCAGCCAAGACCACAGAAAAAGTTGGGTTCATCCTTGGGAGCGGTTTCCAAACGCCTGAAGGTGCCACATTCATCTGTACAAACAATTGTATGCAAGTTTAAACACCATGGGACCACGCAGCCGCCATACCGGTCAGGAAGGAAACGCATTCTTTCTCCTAGAGATGAACGTACTTTGGTGCAAAAAGTGGAAATCAATCCCAGAACAACAGCAAAAGACCTTGTGAAGATGCTGGAGGAAACAGGTACAAAAGTATCTATATCCACAGTAAAACGAGTCCTACATCGACATAACCTGAAAGGCTGCTCAGCAAGAAAGAAATCACTGCTCAAAAACCGCCATAAAAAAGCCAGACTACAGTTTGCACATGGGGACAAAGATCATACTTTTTGGAGAAATGTCCTCTGGTCTGATGAAACAAAAATAGAACTGTTTGGCCATAATGACCATCGTTAAGTTTGGAGGAAAAAGGGGGAGGCTTGCTAGCCGAAGAACACCATCCCAACCGTGAAGCGCGGGAGTGGCAGCATCATGTTGTGGGGGTGCTTTGCTGCAGGAGGGACTGGTGCACTTCACAAAATAGATAGCATCATGAGGTAGGAAAATTATGTGGATATATTGAAGCAACATCTCAAGACATCAGTCATGAAGTTAAAGCTTGGTCCCAAATGGGTCTTCCAAATGGACAATGACCCCAAGCATACTTCGAAAGTTGTGGCAAAATGGCTTAAGGACAAAGTCAAGGTATTGGAGTGGCCAATTTAAAGCCCTGATCTCAGTCCTATAGAAAATGTGTGGGCAGAACTGAAAAAGTGTGATCGAGCAAGGAGGCCTACAAACCTGACTCAGTTACACATGCTCTGTCAGGAGGAATGGGCCAAAATTCACCCACCCCTGTGGAAAGCTTGTGGAAGGCTACCCAAAACGTTTGACCCAAGTTAAACAATTTAAAGGCAATGTTACCAAATACTAATTGACGGTATGTAAACTTCTGACCCACTGGGAATGTGATGAAATAAATAAAAGCTGAAATAAATCATTCGCTCTACTATTATTCTGACATTTCACATTCTTAAAATAAAGTTGTGAGACAGGGAATTTTTACTCGGATTAAATGTGAGGAATTGTGAAAAACTGAGTTTAAATGAATTTGGCGTATGTAAAGGTGTATGTAAACTTCCGACTTCAACTGTATATATATATATATACAGTGTGTCACGCTTTGGTCTTAGTATTTTGTGTTTTCTTTAATTATTTGTTCAGGCCAGGGTGTGACATGGGTTTATTGTGTTGTCGTATTGGGGTTTTTGTAGGCATTGGGATTGTGGCTGATAAGGGGTGTGTCTAGCATAGGCTTGGCTGCCTGAGGCCGTTCTCAATCAGAGTCAGGTGATTTTCGTTGTCTCTGATTGGGAACCATATTTAGGTAGCCTGGGTTTCACTGTGTATTTCGTGGGTGATTGTCCTGTCTCTGTGTAGTTGTTCACCAGACAGGCTGTATAGGTTTTCACGTTCCGTTTGTTGTTTTTTTGTATATTTATAAGTTATTTCATGTATCGCTATTCTACATTAAAGAACATGAGTAACCACCACGCTGCATTTTGGTCCGACTCTCCTTCAACAGACGAACGCCGTTACACAGTGGGGCGAAAAGTATTTAGTCAGCCACCAATTGTGCAAGTTCTCCCACTTAAAAAGATGAGAGAGGCCTGTAATTGTCATCATAGGTACACTAACTATGACAGACAAAATTAGGATTTTTTTTCTCTCCAGAAAATCACATTGTAGGATTTTTAATTTATTTATTTGCAGATGATGGTGGAAAATAAGTATTTGGTCACCTACAAACAAGCAAGATTTCTGGCTCTCACAGACCTGTAACTTCTTCTTTAAGAGGTTCCTCTGTCCTCCACTCGTTACCTGTATTAATGGCACCTGTTTGAACTTGTTATCAGTATAAAAGACACCCGTCCACAACCTCAAACAGTCACACTCCAAACTCCACTATGGCCAAGACCAAAGAGCTGACAAAGGACACCAGAAACAAAATTGTAGACCTACACCAGGCTGGGAAGACTGAATCTGCAATAGGTAAGCAGCTTGGTTTGAAGAAATCAACTGTGGGAGCAATTATTAGGAAATGGAAGACATACAAGGCCACTGATAATCTCGCTCGATTTGCGGCTCCACGCAAGATCTCACCCCGTGGGGTCAAAATGATCACAAGAAAGGTGAGCAAAAATTCCAGAACCACACGGGGGGACCTAGTGAATGACCTGCAGAGAGCTGGGACCAAAGTAACAAAGCCTACCATCAGTAACACACTACGCTGCCAGGGACTCAAATCCTGCAGTGCCAGACGTGTCCCCCTGCTTAAGCCAGTACATGTCCAGGCCCGTCTGAAGTTTGCTAGAAAGCACTTGGATGATCCATAAGAAGATTGGGAGAATGTCATATGGTCAGATGAAACCAAAATATAACTTTTTGGTAAAAACTCAACTCGTCGTGTTTGGAGGACAAAGAATGCTGAGTTGCATCCAAAGAACACCATACCTACTGTGAAGCATGGGGGTGGAAACATCATGCTTTGGGGCTGTTTTTCTGCAAAGGGTCCAGGACGACTGATCCGTGTAAAGGAAAGAATTAATGGGGTCATGTATCGTGAGATTTTGAGTGAAAACCTCCTTCCATCAGTAAGGGCATTGAAGATGAAATGTGGCTGGGTCTTTCAGCATGACAATGATCCCAAACACACCGCCCGGGCAACGAAGGAGTGGCTTCGATCACCGAAGCATTTCAAGGTCCTGGAGTGGCCTAGCCAGTCTCCAGATCTCCACCCCATAGAACATCTTTGGAGGGAGTTGAAAGTCCGTGTTGCCCAGCAACAGCCCCAAAACATCACTGCTCTAGAGGAGATCTGCATGGAGGAATGGGCCAAAATACAAGCAACAGTGTGTGAAAACCTTGTGAAGACTTACAGAAAACGTTTGACCTCTGTCATTGCCAACAGAGGGTATGTAACAAAGTATTGAGATAAACTTTTGTTATTGACCAAATACTTATTTTCCACCATAATTTGCAAATAAATTCATAAAAAATCCTACAATGAGATTTTCTGGATTTTTTTTCTCATTTTGTCTGTCATAGTTGAAGTGTACCTATAATGAAAATTACAGGCCTCTCTCATATTTTTAAGTGGGAGAACTTTCACAATTAGTGGCTGACTAAATACTTTTTTGCCCCACTGTATATAGTACCAGTCAAAAGTTTGGACACACCTACTCATTCAAGGGTTTTTCTTAATTAAAAAAAACTATTTTCTACATTGTAGAATAATAGTGAAGACATCAACACCATGAAATAACACATGGAATCATGTAGTAACCAAAAAAGTGTTAAAGAAAATGAAATTGTTTTAAATGTGAGATTTTTCAAAGAACTGTAGCCACCCTTTACCTTGATGACAGCTTTGCCCACTATTGGCATTCTCTCAACTAGCTTCAAGAGGTAGTCACTTGGAATGCATTTCAATTAACAGGTGGGCCTTGTTAAAAGTTAGTTTGTGGAATTTCTTTCCTTCGTAATGTGTTTGAGCCAATTTGCTGTGTTGTGACATGGTAGGGGTGGTTTACTTCCTATTTCAACTGCACATGTCACTCAGGAGCCAGAGCCACATGGCAATGATGGCCTATTGGTTTTCTAAAGCTGAGTATGCCAACTGTGGAGGGTAGGTGGTTTTAGATGGAAGAGGGCTGTGGGAAGGGGCTGTGGATTTGGTTCAGGGCTGCTGTGGTGTGTAATAAATAAAGAAGTTGTGCCTACACAGCCACATGGCCCCTGGCTTTAACAACATGAGTCTGTGAGCTGGCATTCAGTGAAGGACAAACTATGGAGGCAGTAGAATACACAGATAAAAGAACAAAAAATGGAAATAAATGGTTTGAAACAAAAGGCCAAAAGATCGAGACAGCGAGATAAGAGAGTGAGGGAGGAGAGGGAGGGGGCCTTTTACATGCTGCATTAAAATCAACCTCTTTCCCTGTCCAGTGAGTTAGGAGAGGGACAGTGTGTGTGTGTGTGTGTGTGTGTGTGTGTGTGTGTGTGTGTGTGTGTGTGTGTGTGTGTGTGTGTGTGTGTGTGTGTGTGTGTGTGTGTGTGTGTGTGTGTGTGTGTGTGTGTGTGTGTGTGTGTGTGTGTGTGTGTGTGTGTGTGTGTGTGTGTGTGTGTGTGTGTGTGTACTGGTGTGTGCGTGTGTGTACTGGTGTGTGTGTGTCCAAAGATATTTCTTAGGTATTTTATCAGATGCGCCATTTCGCCAATATCTACCTCACCGGCTCCTCTTGCGGTGTCTCTCTAGTTAAATTAAGGTTAAAACATTATTTTTAAAGTGATCAAAACACATTGTTTAGAATATCTACAGACATTTAATAATTGCACTCTTCTTGTATGACTCAGTAGTCTACTGACCGATTCAAATCCTCCTCCTGCTGGAAACTTGGTCAGTAGCTACAGTTTGGTATGAGAGGAGTGCCATCTTCCTGCATCTCACATCGGCCTGTATTTATTGAACTCTGCCTGCTGGACCCATGGGTTGAGGCAAATGTTGTCACATCTGGAATGGAGTGTCATGAACTCCACCCCTCCTTCCACCTGAGTGCACCTGTCCAATAACCTGTAATACATTACATAGATGGGAGGGACTTCATCACTTACTGGAGACTAATGAAGACGGAACCTCACCCAGAGAGCTGTGCATGTCAGTGTGTGGTTAGACAGCCAGAACCTCACCCAGAGAGCTGTGCATGTCAGTGTGTGGTTAGACAGCCAGAACCTCACCCAGAGAGCTGTGCATGTCAGTGTGTGGTTAGACAGCCAGAACCTCACCCAGAGAGCTGTGCATGTCAGTGTGTGGTTAGACAGCCAGAACCTCACCCAGAGAGCTGTGCATGTCAGTGTGTGGTTAGACAGCCAGAACCTCACCCAGAGAGCTGTGCATGTCAGTGTGTGGTTAGACAGCCAGAACCTCACCCAGAGAGCTGTGCATGTCAGTGTGTGGTTAGACAGCCAGAACCTCACCCAGAGAGCTGTGCATGTCAGTGTGTGGTTAGACAGCCAGAACCTCACCCAGAGAGCTGTGCATGTCAGTATGTGGTTAGGCAACCAAATCCTCAGAATAGAACATAGAGATAGAATAGAATGCCAGAATATTTCTTCATAATACATTTTAAATCCTGATTTTTCAGGGAGTGCAGCAGCACTCCTACTTCCTGTGGCTATGAAGAGGCCCCATTGAAATGATGAGGAATCCTTTTTGGCGGAGTGTTGGTTGTTCTGCTGGTTGATTATGGCCGGAGAGGCTCAAAGCTCACAGAGGCTCCCTTGGATACCATTGAAATCCCATTGAAATACGTCAATGCGGCTCCGGCGCTAGCAAAAGCACTAACATCAGGCCTGGAAACAGGATGGAAGTTAAAATATACAGACATTAACATCCCTGTCCCCCCCCAACCCCCTCAAATATGCCGCAGTGGTGTTGCAGAGCCAAAAGCACGTTGGTGCCAAAAAGGCGATTGATAAATAAATGGTATCGGGGCCGTGTTGACAATGGAGGCACTTAATGGATGAAGAGGGACAGCCGGCATTAGATAGCCATGATGGCGCTGCTCATGTGTGAAACCATGGTAATGGTATTCATTTTACCTGGTGATCAGGCCCAGCAGGACGCGCTGCCTGCCTGCCCATGAATATTTCATGAGAGGCGCCATAAAATCACATCTTTAGAATCACAGATTAATACACAGGGGACACAAGGGGCTGAAAACAGGAGAGGAGGGAGGGCATGATGTATGTGTGTGTCCATCACTGGGAAATAGATCCTTTATATCCGGATCAGGTTTTGGGCCAGAGCGTTTCAGTGAGAGGAACAGCACAGTAATGTCCTCATTTGTATTTCACAAGACTTTGGCATAAAATAAACAAGGAATACATTTACATGAGTGCCTCCACGCTCAACACAGCAATAGATATCAGAGCCAATTCACACCCACCCAGTCCCTGTTTTTCTCCTCCAGACGTAATCGACTTTTTCCAGATACGGCTGTCTGTTTTTTTGTTTTTTTACCCTTGGAATTCATGGAGAGGAGGATGTAGAGAAATAAAGGGGAGTTCAATCTATGAGTGTTTGCATTGTAGTTGCTGCAGTGATTTTCTTCCATGCCTGCATTCTGCCATGTCACTGGGCCACATTCAAGAGAGCAGAGCAGAGTGTGTGCTGGAGTGTGTGGCGCGCTAATTAGCGGGAGTGGACGCAAACGCTGGTTAACTGAAGGTCAACAGGAGAGGGGCCAAGAAGAAGCACATAGATCATCCACACCACCAATGCTGCCCTCTCTCCCTACATACCCCCCCACCTCTACCCTCTTAAATAAATAAACAGTGTTAAGTGCTAGCGCGCTGGGGGAAAATAGTGACCTGATTAATTGAAATATTCCGTGACAGCGGGGTATTTATATTTCAACACCCTCTCATCGAATCATGCCTGTCAGAGTTAGCCTACATGATGGCCCATATCCAACAACCAGAAGCTGAATAGGCTACTTGCATGCTAATGCACAAATGTGGCCTGCATACACTATATATACAAAGTTATTTGGACACCCCTTCAAATGAGTGGATTCGGCCATTTCAGCCACACCCGTTGCTGACAGTTGTATAAAATTGAGCACACCGACATGCAATCTCCATAGACAAACATTGGCAGTAGAATGGCCTTACTAAAGAGCTCAGTGACTTTCAGCGTGGCACCGTCATAGGATGCCACCTTTCCAACAAAATTTTGGCCCTGCTAGAGCTGCCCCGGTCAACTTATTGTCACTTTGCAGCCCAGCCGCACAAGATACTGCACACAAGATCACAGAATGGGACAACTGAGTGCTGAATCCCATACATGTAAAAATCATCTGTCCTCGGTTGCGACACTCACTACCGAGGTTCCAAACCGCCTCTGGAAGCAACTTCAGCACAAGAACTGTTCGTAGGAAAATTCATGAAACGTGTCCAACACAAGCCTGAGATCACCATGCGTAATGAGAAGTGTAGGCTGGAGTGGTATAAAGCTTGCAGCCGTTGGACTTTAGGGCAGTGGAGAAACGTGTTCTCTCGAGTGATAAATAACGCTTCACCATCTGGCAGGCCGATGGACAAATCTGGATTTGGCAGATGCCAGGAAAACACTACCTGCCCGAGTGCATGGTGCCAACTGTACAATTTGTTGACTGAGGAATTAATGGTCTGTTTTTCATGGTCCCTTAGTTCCTGTATAGGGAAGTCTTAACGCAACAGCATACAATGACATTCTATACAATTCTGTGCTTCCAACTTTGTCGGCATCAGTTTGGGGAAGGCCCTTTTCTGTTTCAAAATGACAATACCCCCGTGCACAAAGCGAGGTCCATACAGAAATGGTTTGCCGAAATTGCTGTGAAAGAACTTGACTGGCCTGTACAGAGCCCTGACCTCAACCCCATTCAACACATTTGGGATGAATTGAAACGCAGACTATGTGCCAGGCCTAATCGCCCAACATCAGTGCCCGTCCTCACTAATGCTCTTGTGCCTGAATGGAATCAAGTCCCCGCAGCAATGTTCCTAAATCTAGTGGAAAGCCTTCCTAGAAGAGTGGAGGCTGTAACAGCAGCAAATGGATTTTGGAATGAGATGTTCGGCGAGCAGGTGTCCACATACTTTTAGTCATGTAGTGTCTTAGCAGGCTATATGAGAAGATAATGAAGGCCATGCATTCCTCAGTGTTGGGAAGACAATGTCCTTTTTGCCCTTCAAGACAGATCAAATCCAGAGCCTTGATTCTTGATAAGATAACGGTTCTTGATAAGATAACGGTTCTTGATAAGACAATGGTTCCTTTGTTTCAACTTTTGTAATGTGATGCTCATTCCCTGATTTGAGTCAGGCATAATTTGAGTACGGCAGTGATATCTCAGTATATGAATGAAATCACGATGGAATAATTCAGCCCCCTATGAATTGAACAGTTGAAATAAAGAAATGTGAACATTCTAGTCCTGTGGTCCTGTGTAGCTCAGTTGGTAGAGCATGGCGCTTGTAACGCCAGGGTAGTGGGTTCGATTCGTAGAATGTATGCACACATGACTGTAAGTCGCTTTGGATAAAAGCGTCTGCTAAATGGCATATACTAGTCAGCAGAATTTGATACATTGGGAATTGAGCAGCTCTGTTCTTCATAAAAGGGGGATTGCGTTGCTATTTTCATCATGAAATATTGAGATTAGTAAAAAAAACACAAAATATGTGTGTGTGTTTGTGTGATAGGAAAAATAAGAACTTCAGTTTGTTGCAGAGATGAGGAAATCATTTTGCCAATAGCACTCTCAGCCTTTGTCACAACATAATCTTCTCAAACCCTGAAACAAAGAGCATTCCCCCAAGAATTTCTCCCAAATTAAGGCTATGGACATAGGGCGGAGGGATACAGAGGTGGTTCCCAATCTACTCTAACACAAATACGTAACAATTAAGTGGAATCCCTATACTTTCACTTACCCCAAAACTATGCTAAAGAGAATGATGGACAAAGGAACCAGAGAGACACCGCAAGAGGAGCCGGTGAGGTAGATATTGGCGAAATGGTGCATCTGATAAAATACCTATGAAATATCTTTGGACACACACACACACACACACACACACACACACACACACACACACACACACACACACACACACACACACACACACACACACACACACACACACACACACACACACACACACACACACACACACACACACACACACACACACACACACACACACACACACACTGTCCCTCTCCTAACTCACTGACATGTAAAAGGCCCCCCTCCCTTTCCTCCCTCACTCTCTTATCTCACTGTCTCAATCTTTGGGCCTTTTGTTTCAAACCATTTATTTCCATTTTTTGTTCATTTATCTTTGTATTCTACTGCCTCCATAGTTTGTCCTTCACGGAATGCCAGCTCACAGACTCATGTTGTTAAAGTATAATAAATAGTAAATAGTATAATAAAGTCGTGGCCAAACGTTTTGAGAATGACACAAATATTATTTTCCACAAAGTTTGCTGCTTCAGTGTCTTTAAATATTTTTGTCAGATGTTACTATGGAATACTGAAGTATAATTACAAGCATTTCCTAAGTGTCAAAGGCTTTTTATTGACAATTCCATGAAGTTGATGCAAAGAGTCAATATTTGCAGTGTTGACCCTTCTTTTTCAAGACCTCTGCAATCCGCCCTGGCATGCTGTCAATTAACTTCTGGGCCACATCCTAACTGATGGCAGCCCATTCTTGCATAATCAATGCTTGGAGTTTGTCAGAATTTGTGGGTTTTTGTTTGTCCACCTGCCTCCTCCTGAGAATTGACCACAAGTTCTCAATGGGATTAAGGTCTGGGGAGTTTCCTGGCCAAGGACCCAAAATATCGATGTTTTGTTCCCCGAGCCATTTAATTATCACTTTTGCCTTATGGCAAGGTGCTCCATCATGCTGGAAAAGGCATTGTTCGTCACCAAACTGTTCCTGGATGGTTGGGAGAAGTTGCTCTCGGAGGATGTGTTGGTACCATTCTTTGTTCATGGCTGTGTTCTTAGGCAAAATTGTGAGTGAGCCCACTCCCTTGGCTGAAAAGCAACCCCACACATGAATGGTTTCAGGACGCTTCACTGTTGGCATGACACATAACTGATGGTAGCGCTCACCTTGTCTTCTCCTGACAAGCTTGTTTCCGGATGCCCCAAATTACCCCAGTCCTCAGCAGTCCAATCCCTGTACCTTTTGCAGAATATCTGTCTGTCAGTCAGAAACTTAAATCAGTTCTACCAAATCTCTATCAACATGTTAAATGTGCAATAAGAGTGGGAAAAAAATGGTATGTCACTTGTACTCCACAAACAGAGTACAAAGCTGTCCCTCGCCCTCCATTTGGTAAATCCGACCACAACTCTATCCTCCTGATTCCTGCTTACCAGCAAAAATGAAAGCAGGAAACACAAGTGACTTGGTCTGTAAAAAAATGGTCAGATGAAGCAGATGCTAAACGACAGGACTGCTTTGCCATCACAGACTGGAACATGTTCCGGGATTCTTCCGATGACATTGAGGAATACACCACATCAGTCACTGGCTTTAGCAATAAGTGCATTAAGGACGTCGTCCCCACAGTGACTTTACGTACATATCCCAACCAGAAGCCATGGATTACAGGCAATATTCGCACTGAGCTAAAGGTTAAAGCTGCCGCTTTCAAGGTGCGGGACTCTAACCCGGAAGCTTACAAGAAATTCCTCTATGCCCTGCGACGAACCATCAAACAGGCAAAGCGTCAATACAGGGCTAACGTAACCAAGACTAAGGGGATGATTGTGGACTACAGGAAAAGGAGCACCGAGCACGTCCCCATCCCCATGGAGAAGGTTGAGAGCTTCAAATTCCTTGGTGTCCACTATTTGCATTGTGTGCCTCCACCGAACCTCTCTTTTATGCTGCTGCTACTCTCTGTTTATCTTATATGCATAGTCATTTTAACTATACATTCATGTACATACTACCTCAATTGGCCCGACCAACCAGTGCTCACGCACATGGGCTATCAGGGCTATCTGTATTGTGTCCCACCACCCTCCAACCCCTCTTTTTCCGCTTCTGCTACTCTCTGTTCATCATATATGCATTGTCACTTTAACGATACTTACATGTACATACTACCTTAATAAGCCTGACTAACAGGTGTCTGTATATAGCCTTGCTACTCTCTTTTCAAATGTCTTTTTACTGTTGTTTTATTTCTTTACTTACCTACACACACACACACATACCTCTTTTCCGCACCATTGGTTAGAGCCTGTAAGTAAGCATTTCACTGTAAGGTATTCAGTGTATTCGGCACACGTGACAAAACCTTTGATTTGTCCCTGATGTTTTTCCTGGAGAGAAGTGGCTTCTTTGCCGCTCTTTCTGACACCAGGCCATCCGCCAAAAGTCTTCGCCTCACTGTACGAGCAGATGCACTCACACCTGCCTGCTGCCATTCCTGAGCATGCTCTGTACTGGTGGTGCCCCAAACCAGCAGCTGAATCAACTTTAGGAGACGGTTCTGGCGCTTGCTGGACTTTCTTGGGCGCCCTGAATCCTTCTTCACTACAATTGAACCGCTCTCCTTGAAGTTCTTGATGATCCGATAAATGGTTGATTTAGGTGCAATCTTACTGGTAGCAATACCCTTGCCTGTGAAGCCCTTTTTGTGCAAAGCAATGATGACGGCACGTGTTTCCTTGCAGGTAACCACGAATCAAGAACAATGATTCCAAGTACCACCCTCCTTTTGAAGCTTCCAGTATGTAATTTGACCTCAATCAGCATGACAGAGTGATCTCCAGCCTTGTCCTTGTCAACACTCACACCTGTGTTAACGAGAGAATCACTGACATGATGTCAGCTGGTCCTTTTGTGGCAGCGCTGAAATGCAGTGGAAATATTTTTGGGGGATTCAGTTCATTTGCATGGCAAAGAGGGACTTTGTAATTAATTGCAATTCATCTGATCATTTTTCATAACATTCTGGAGTATATGCAAATTGCCATCATACAAACTGAGGCAGCAGACTGTGAAAATTAATATTTGTGTCATTCTCAAAACTTTTGGCCACGACTGTACATCCACAGGTATACCTCCAATTGACTCAAATTATATCAACCAGAAGCTTCTAAAGCCATGACATAATTTTCTGGAATTTTCCAAGCTGTTTTAAAGGCACAGTCAACTTAGTGTATGTAAACGTCTGACCAACTGGAATTGTGATGCAGTGAATTATAAGTGAAATAGTCTGTCTGTAAACAATTGTTGGAAAAATGACTTGTGTCATGCATAAAGTAGATGTCCTAACCGACTTGCCAAAACTATAGTTTGTTGAGGAGAAAGTGGTTGAAAAATGAGTTTTAATGACTTCAACCCAAGTGTATGTAAACTTCCGACTTCAACTGTAGCTAAGTGTGACTCCCTCCTACATAAAATACTGCTTTTCCTGGTTATTTTCAACGGCGGAATAACCCACTGGATGTAGAGGAACTGGGTGTAAATGTAGTATAGGGATAGTACATTGGTTGTAGCCTACTGTTTGAAATGTATGTACTGTAATCAGCACTGTACATCATGCATCCTAACCCATCATAATAGGATAGGCAGGACACCCTACTGTGGCATTGTGATGTCACTAATCCCCTCTCTCGAAAAAGGAGGGCAAGAGCGATAAAAGACACTCAAATCATATCAAAACACTTACAAGTAGGTCCTGAGAACAATAACTGGGGTCTCAGAGCATTTCATATTATTTTGTAAGCAAATCTGAGACACTCCATTTAGTATGATATGTAATGTTTCATATGGTATGTATTAATTTGTGGATCATTTCGGATGATATGTTACGAATTTACAATTCGTAGTATATGTTACGAATTTGCAAAGCGTATCATATGTTACGGATATTCAAAATGTACAATATGCTAGTTGCAAAACGTATGACATGTTACGAATTCTAGCTAGGTGGCTAACATTAGCTAGCTGGGTAAAATTAGCTAGGCTACGGGTTAGGGTTACTTTAGGAGTTAGGTTCAAGGGTTAAGGTTTGGGTTAGCTAAAAGGGTTCAGTTTAGGGTTAGGGGAAGGGTTAGTTAACACGCTAAGCAAAGTAGCTAAAAAAGAAGTTAAAAAGTTGTCAGCGATGAGATTCAAACACGCAACCTTTGGGTTGCTAGATGGTTGCGTTATACACCCACCCCCGACAGTTACGTTCCTCAGCAAGAAAACCAAAACTGTCAGTCAAACAGAACTAATAATGTGTCAATGACAACAACCAAAACGAAACAGGTGGGGTTTTAAGAGGGGTTCTGAAAGACACTCATGGGGGTGTACATTGAAAGTTGCATAGCAACAACAACTCTGGCCCACTAAATTTGCCCAACAAAAGAAAAACACACACAAAACTTAAAGTCAGGAAGCAAAACCAAAAAGGGGAGCAAAACCAAAACAAGGAAGATCAGATAAAGAATTGTTTTTCTAGAAATCAAATAAGGAGTGCCAACTAACGGTGTTAACCCTCCACATCTCTCAAGACAACGTGCACTGGGCCAGCCACTCTTAAATATTACCTGGGCCAGCATAGGTGAAACACATTTCGACAAAGAGTCACTGACAATAATAAACACCTTCCGACAAACGAGATGGAAAAACCAGCACAGGTGGAACACATACTGTCTCCACCAAACCTTACAGTTGGCACTGTGCATTGGGGCAGGTAGCATTCTCCTGGCATCTGCCAAACCCAGATTTGTCCGTCGGACTGTTATGCAGGTGAACGAGGACCCAAACGCGACTTAACAGAAACAGAGTTTATTAATGCTCAAAACCGAATAACTGAAATCCTCTAGATAGTAGAGGGAAAAACAACTGGAGAAGCGGCCACAGACTGCAGGTCGCTCCGGGTAGGCGCAGGCCGTAGTCAACTGAGACACCTGCTCACACGCAGCGTCTGAAGAAGGCACAAAACACGACAGGACAGGGTGATACACAATCACGGCAAAAAACACGACAGGACAGGGCGAAACGCAATTACAGCATGGAATACAAAACAAGGAACTGACGGCACAGGAACGGAACACAAAGGAATAAATAGGGACTCTAATCAGGGGAAAGGATCGGGAACAGGTGTGGGAAGACTAAATGATGATTAGGGGAATAGGAACAGCTGGGAGCAGGAACGGAACGATAGAGAGAAGAGAGAGCGAGAGAGTGAGAGAGGGAGGGGGAGAGAGAGGGCTAGAAGGAGGGAAAGAACCAAATAAGACCAGCAGAGGGAAACGAATAGAATGGGAAGCACAGGGACAAGACAAGATAATAAATGACAAACATGACAGTACCCCCCCACTCACCGAGCGCCTCCTGGCGCTCTCGAGGAGGAACACTGGCGGCAACGGAGGAAATCATAGATCAAACGGTCCAGCACGTCCCGAGAAAGAACCCAACTCCTCTCCTCAGGACCGTAACGAAAAAACGATAAAAAGGGAAACTAGGGTACTACTCTAAAAAAAAAAAAATGAGAACTAGGGACAGACTGAGACACAGCAAGGGCAGGGACAATAACAGGAGAGATGCGATGGCAGGGAACAGACTGAGACCCAGCAAGACCAGGAGCAGAAGCAGAAAAAAAATTACCAGACTTCTTCTGCGCGCAGTCTGAACACGCAGCCACGAAACGGCGCGTGTCACGCTCCTGAGTCGGCCACCAAAAGCGCTGGCGAATAGACGCAAGAGTGCCTCGAACACCGGGATGACCAGCTAACTTGGCAGAGTGAGCCCACTGAAGAACAGCCAGACGAGTGGAAACAGGAACGAAAAGGAGGTTACTAGGACAAGCGAGCGGCGACGCAGTGTGCGTGAGTGCTTGCTTAACCTGTCTTTCAATTCCCCAGACTGTCAACCCGACAACACGCCCATAAGGAAGAATCCCCTCGGGATCAGTAGAAGCCACAGAAGAACTAAACAGACGGGATAAGGCATCAGGCTTGGTGTTCTTGCTACCCGGACGGTAAGAAATCACAAACTCGAAACGAGCGAAAAACAACGCCCAACGAGCTTGACGGGCATTAAGTCGTTTGGCAGAACGGATGTACTCAAGGTTCTTATGGTCTGTCCAAACGACAAAAGGAACGGTCGCCCCTCCAACCACTGTCGCCATTCGCCTAGGGCTAAGCGGATGGCGAGCAGTTCACGGTTACCCACATCATAGTTGCGCTCAGATGGCGACAGGCGATGAGAAAATAAGCGCACGGATGAACCTTATCGTCAGACTGGAAGCGCTGGGACAGAATGGCTCCCACGCCTACCTCTGAAGCGTCAACCTCGACAATGAATTGTCTAGTGACGTCAGGAGTAACGAGGATAGGAGCGGACGTAAAACGTTCTTTTAGAAGATCAAAAGCTCCCTGGGCGGAACCGGACCACTTAAAACACGTCTTGACAGAAGTAAGAGCTGTGAGAGGGGCAGCAACTTGACCGAAATTACGAATGAAACGCCGATAGAAATTAGCGAAACCTAAAAGCGCTGCAACTCGACACGTGACCTTGGAACGGGCCAATCACTGACAGCTTGGACCTTAGCGGAATCCATCTGAATGCCTTCAGCGGAAATAACGGAACCGAGAAAAGTAACGGAGGAGACATGAAAAGAGCACTTCTCAGCCTTTACGTAGAGACAATTCTCTAAAAGGCGCTGTAGAACACGTCGAACGTGCTGAACATGAATCTCGAGTGACGGAGAAAAAATCAGGATATCGTCAAGATAGACAAAAACAAAAATGTTCAGCATGTCTCTCAGAACATCATTAACTAATGCCTGAAAAACAGCTGGCGCATTGGCGAGACCGAACGGCAGAACCCGGTACTCAAAATGCCCTAACGGAGTGTTAAACGCCGTTTTCCACTCGTCCCCCTCTCTGATGCGCACGAGATGGTAAGCGTTACGAAGGTCCAACTTAGTAAAGCACCTGGCTCCCTGCAGAATCTCGAAGGCTGATGACATAAGGGGAAGCGGATAACGATTCTTAACCGTTATGTCATTCAGCCCTCGATAATCCACGCAGGGGCGCAGAGTACCGTCCTTCTTCTTAACAAAAAAGAACCCCGCCCCGGCCGGAGAAGAAGAAGGCACTATGGTACCGGCGTCAAGAGACACAGACAAATAATCCTCGAGAGCCTTACGTTCGGGAGCCGACAGAGAGTATAGTCTACCTCGAGGAGGCGTGGTCCCTGGAAGGAGATCAATACTACAATCATACGACCGGTGAGGAGGAAGGGAGTTGGCTCGGGACCGACTGAAGACCGTGCGCAGATCATGATATTCCTCCGGCACTCCTGTCAAATCGCCAGGTTCCTCCTGAGAAGTAGGGAGAGAAGAAACGGGAGGGATGGCAGACATTAAACACTTCACATGACAAGAAACGTTCCAGGATAGGATAGAATTACTAGACCAATTAATAGAAGGATTATGACATACTAGCCAGGGATGACCCAAAACAACAGGTGTAAACGGTGAACGGAAAATCAAAAAAGAAATAGTCTCACTGTGGTTACCAGATACTGTGAGAGTTAAAGGTAGTGTCTCAAATTTGATGCTGGGAAGATGACTACCATCTAAGGCAAACATGGGCGTAGGCTTGTCTAACGGTCTGAAAGGAATGTTATGTTTCCGAACCCATGCTTCGTCCATGAAACAACCCTCAGCCCCAGAGTCAATCAAGGCACTGCATGTAGCACCGAACCGGTCCAGCGTAGATGGACCGACATAGTAGTACAAGATCTAGATGAAGGGACCTGAGTAGTAGCGCTCACCAGTAGCCCTCCGCTTACTGATGGGCTCTGGCCTCTTACTGGACATGAATTAACAAAATGTCCAGCAACTCCGCAATAGAGGCACAGGCGGTTGGTGATCCTCCGTTCCCTCTCCTTAGTCGAGATGCGAATCCCTCCCAGCTGCATGGGCTCAGTCTCAAAGCCAGAGGAGGGAGATGGTTGCGATGCGGAGCAGGGAAACACCGTTGATGCGAGCTCTCTTCCACGAGCCCGGTGACGAAGATCTACCCGTCGTTCTATGCGGATGGCGAGAGCAATCAAAGAGTCCACATCTGAAGGAACCTCCCGGGAGAGAATCTCATCCTTAACCACTGCGTGGAGTCCCTCCAGAAAACGAGCGAGCAGCGCCGGCTCGTTCCACTCACTAGAGGCAGCAAGAGTGCGAAACTCAATGGAATAATCCGTTATGGACCGTTCACCTTGGCATAAGGAAGCCAGGGCCCTAGAAGCCTCCCCACCAAAAACTGAACGGTCAAAAACCCGAATCATCTCCTCTTTAAAGTTCTGGAATCTGTTAGAGCAATCAGCCCTTGCCTCCCAGATAGCTGTGCCCCATTCTCGAGCCCGGCCAGTAAGGAGTGAAATGACGTAAGCAACCCGAGCTCTCTCTCTCTAGAGTATGTGTGGGGTTGGAGAGAGAACACAATCTCACACTGCGTGAGAAAGGAGCGGCACTCAGTGGGCTGCCCGGAGTAGCAAGGTGGGTTATTAACCCTGGGTTCTGGAGGCTCGGCAGGCCAGGAAGTAACAGGTGGCACGAGACGTAGACTCTGGAACTGTCCAGAGAGGTCGGAAACCTGAGCGGCCAGGTTCTCCACGGCATGGCGAGCAGCAGACAATTCCTGCTCGTGTCTGCCGAGCATGGCTCCTTGGATCTTGACGGCAGTGTAAACAGCGTCTGAAGTCGCTGGGTCCATTCCTTGATCGGTTCCTTCTGTTATGCAGGTGAACGAGGACCCAAACGCGACTTAACAGAAACAGAGTTTATTAATGCTCAAAACCGAATAACTGAAATCCTCTAGATAGTAGAGGGAAAAACAACTGGAGAAGCGGCCACAGACTGCAGGTCGCTTTTCGGGTAGGCGCAGGCCGTAGTCAACTGAGACACCTGCTCACACGCAGCGTCTGAAGAAGGCACAAAACACGACAGGACAGGGTGATACACAATCACGGCAAAAAACACGACAGGACAGGGCGAAACGCAATTACAGCATGGAATACAAAACAAGGAACTGACGGCACAGGAACGGAACACAAAGGAATAAATAGGGACTCTAATCAGGGGAAAGGATCGGGAACAGGTGTGGGAAGACTAAATGATGATTAGGGGAATAGGAACAGCTGGGAGCAGGAACGGAACGATAGAGAGAAGAGAGAGCGAGAGAGTGAGAGAGGGAGGGGGAGAGAGAGGGCTAGAAGGAGGGGAAAGAACCAAATAAGACCAGCAGAGGGAAACGAATAGAATGGGAAGCACAGGGACAAGACAAGATAATAAATGACAAACATGACACGGACAGCCAGTTAGTGACGTGTGATGCATCACTCCAGAGAGCACTTTTCCACTGCTCCAGAGTCCAATGGCGGCAAGCTTAACACCACTCCAGCCGGCGCTTGGCATTGCACATGGTGATGTTAGGCTTGTGAGCGGCTGCTCGAAACCAATTCCATGAAGCTCCCGACGAACAGTTATTGCGCTAACGTTGCATCCAGAGGCAGTTTGGAACTTGTTTGTGAGTGTTGCAACCGAGGACAACCAAATGTTTCGCTCTGCGTACTTCAGTACTCGACAGTTCCGTTCTATGAGCTTGTGTGGCCTGCCAATTCACGGCTGGGCCGTTATTGCTTCTGGGCGTATCCACTTCACAATAACAGCATGTGCAGTTGACCGGGGCAGCTCTAGCAGGGCCGAAATATGACAAACTGACTTGTTGGAAAGGTGGCATCCTATGACGGTGCCACGTTGAAAGTCACTGAACTCTTGAGTAAGGCCATTCTACAGCCAATGTTTGTCTATGGAGATTGCATGGTTGTGTGCTCAATTTTATACACCTGTCAGCAACGGGTGTGGCTGAAATACCCGAATCCACTCATTTGAGGGGATGTCCACATACTATTCTGTATGGAGTGTATATACGACAGTACAAGTTTGCTCACAATCAACAGAAAATAACTTACATCTCACAACATGATCAACTGAAATGTGTCGCTAATTAAAGTCATCGCCTTCCCAAATGGAAACATGGTGTTTACTGGCTGTTAACAATTAAATACAAGACAAAACAGCCTCGTTTATTTTATTTTGTAAATATACACTACTGTTCAAACGTTTGGGGTCATGTAGAAATGTCCTTGTTTTTTAAAGAAAAGCACATTCTCTGTCCATTAATATAACATCAAATTGATCAGAAATACAGTGTAGACATTGTTAATGTTGTAAATAACTATTGTATCTGGAAATGGCAGATTTTTATGGAATATCTACATAGGCGTACAGAGGCCCATTATCAGCAACCTTCACTCTTGTGTTCCAATGGCACATTGTGTTAGCTAATCCAAGTGTATCATTTAAATTGATCATTAGAAAACCCTTTTGCAATTATGTTAGCACAGCTGAAAACTGTTAAAGAAGCAATACAACTGGCCTTCTTTAGACTAGTTGAGTATCTGGAGCATCAGCAACTCTCCTCCCTTGACTTCACTGTGAACTCTCCCCACTCTCCCTTTCTCCTAAGGCACTCTGAGTCGCTGAGAAGGCAAAGAGAACAGCGAAGTGTTTCTGTGTTGTGTTGACTTTCTTTGCCCTTCTTTTCATCGATCTACAGTACCAGTCAAAAGTTTTAGAGCACCTACTCATTCAAGGGTTTTTCTTTATTTTTTACTAATTTCTACATTGTAGAATAATAGTGAAGGCATCAAAACTACAAAATAACACACATGGAATCATGTAGTAACCCAAAAAGTGTTAAACAATTCAAAATCAATTTTATGTTTGAGATTCTTCAAAGTAGCCACCCTTAGCCTTGATGACAGCTTTGCACACCGCACAAGCCGGCTGTTCCGACCAAGATCAAACTGTTGAGGGTACGAGATGGCCTGACTTGACTCGGAGTACTTTCCAATCTATCTCCGTTTTGTCGCGCTTCCAGCTCCATCTCTTTTTAATCGAATGGCATGTGCACGTTCTTCTCGTTCTAGTCTCCACATTCGCTTTCCTTTTCCTTGTGCTCGAGCTCCAAGTTCTGTTCCCATTTTGCCTTAAGTACTCTACCACCCGTAGGACCCTTGTCATCATCCTCCTCCACCAAAGCAACAGAGACTAACTCTTTGACTACTGCTTTTGAATCAGTATGTTTAACTTTGATGTCGAAATGCTTTGCAATGATGAGCAGATTCGTCTTCGCACATTTTTCTAGCATCTCCAATGTAGGGTTTTCCACAAATGCTTCCAACTTTTTGGGCGTATGTGTTTCTGCAACTTTCTAAATGGTTCCATCAATCCTATAACCCATCAGGGTGGATGTCAGCGACAAACTCTAAGTGTAATTTGAACACTCAAATATCGACTACGATACTCATGGGAAACAAGATCCCGGATGAATTCCCATTTTGTTACGTTCCTCAGCAATTGAACCAATAATGTGGCTCAAACAGAAGGGGGAACTAACAAAGTGTCAATGACAACAACCAAAATGAAACAGGTGGGGTTGTAAATGGGGTTCTGAAAGACACTCATGGGGGGTGTACATTGAAAGTTGCATAGCAACAACAACTGTGGCCCTAAAGGCACCCACCATGAGCGCCCACTAACTTTTCCCCAACAAAAGAAAAACCCACACCAAACTTAAAGTCAGGAAGCAAACCAAAACCTAAACAAGGAAGATCAGATAAAGGATTGTTTTTCTAGAAATCAAATAAGGAGCACCAACTAACGGTGTTAACCCTCTACATCTCTCAAGACAACGAGCACTGGGCCAGCCACTCTTAAATATTACCTGGGCCAGCATAGGTGAAACAAATTCCGACTAACGAGATGGACAAACCAACACAGGTGGAAAAATACTGACTAACGTGCTAACGTTCAACCTCAAAATATAAATGGAAAAACCAAAGCCTGTGATGAGATTCAAACTCTGAAGTTGTGGGTTTGATAAACGTTTTGCGTTATATGCCTACACAACCACCTTACTTTTGGTTTTGCCTTAAGTAACCATCTGTCTTATGTAACCATACCAAACACAACAGATCATACAAATGTGAGTGTCCCAGATTCGGGTTTACTATGTTACATTTAGTCTATGAGACCAGGCTGGAGGACAATATGATTCCAGATCTCTGAGCTTAGTGCTCCTGACCCTTTACCCTTAGATGTTATAGCTTGCCCCTCCCGCTCTCTGTATCTCGCCCGGCTTCAATCTGCCCACATCTGTTGATGGTGACAGCAGATACTGAAGCTCGGGAGTCGGGACTACAGTGACACGATCTTCAACTGTCATGCAATGCAGCGAAGATGCAATACCCCTATGACACAGATGCAATAAAGTGGAGTATGTGATGTAATAACGACGGAGAGTCCAAAGTCAAGATTAGATCACAGTAAGGGAACATGACGTAATAAAACACAACAAATCTGTCAAACAGGGACACACAAGCTTGACAAGGTATGACACAATAAAGAACACACCATAATGGTATACATATTATGGTACTGTAGACATCAAATAGCTACGGGTTGTTTGATGTAATTCTTCCCCTATATACATTATTCTGTGCCTGTATAAGGACTGGAGAGGAGTACCTGGGTGGAACTAATACTGCGGGGTTCTATATGACATTGTTTTTAAATGAAAAGAGGATGATGTGGTATGATGGTATGAAGTAAGGTATGATGTAAGCTTCTGGTCTCTGGTACCAATCTCTGTCTTATCCTCTATCTCCCTGTTGGCTGTTCCCTAGCGATCTCTGATTCAAGGGTTTGAGTCTGTCATCCGTGGTCCAGTCTACACTACAACTCTTGTCACACTCAGCAGAGATGGGCAGAGCAAGACAGACAGGCCCTTAGAAAGAACAAAGAAAACTTGGCATTAATACCTCCACTGAAGCGTCATATAAGTTTAAGACTGTGGTTTACGAGACTATTAGAAGCCTTATAAATCTTTGGCAATGATACTGAGGGCTGGTTATTATACTATAGCTGTAGTCTTGGAACGTGTGAGTCGTGGATAGCGTAACAAGCGTATATGCAGATATATCTAAACCATGAACATTAAGTAGCCTGGTATGGTAACTGCTCGGCATCTGACCGTAAGGCGCTACAGAGGGTAGTGCATACAGCCCAGTGCATCACCGGGGCCAAGGTTACTGCCATCCATGACCTATATAATAGGCGGTGTCAGAGGAAAGTCCATAAAATAGTCAGTGACTCCAGTCACACAAGTCATAAACAGTTTTCTCTGCTACCGCACGGCAAGCGTTACTAGATGCGCCAAGTCTCCTTAACAGCTTCTACCCCCCAAGCCATAAGACTGCTGAACAATTCATCAAATGGCCACCGGACTATTTACATTGCAGGTGTCGTGAACAGGTTTGTAAATAAATGTTAATTATGATTTGATTTTTGTGTTGAAATGAACTGTATGGTCAACAATGGTGTATAAATTCCCCAGGACCACACTATGACCAATGAAGCACAACCACACTGGTCTGACCTCCTATCCATCTCTCTCTCTCTCCTCTTACAGACAGACCTACAGTGTCCGGTTGTTCCCCACACCGCTGCTGTCATTCTACCTTCAGGCCAGTTCATGATCAATCACTGTCCTTAACACACTGACACAGCTAGGAGATCACCGTGATCACGTTCCTCCTTTGACAGAGTTAGAGGCCTCTTGGAGTCGACACAGGAGAAAACAGAGAGGAAAAGAACGTTGAAAAAAAGAAAACAAGAGGGCGAGAGTTGAAGAGCGAGCTAGCGAGAGAAAGAAGTGAGAGAGAATACTGTCTGAAAGGAACTGAGAGAGAAAGATAGGGGAACAAGAAGCTAAATTACAAAGCTCCGGCTTTCATCAGCTCTGTAATTGAGCCTGAAATCACCCCATATTCAAAGCTAACGCCAAACTTTCTTCCCTCTCTCTCCTCCCTCTTCATCTTTCTCTTTCCTCTCTTCCTAATCTCTGGCCGTCTCTCCCCGGAGGAGATGAAAGGAACGGGCCGAACTATTCCCAGGTTGTGAATATTTAAGTCCCGCTCTTGTTTATAGCCGAGGCTTTGAAGACGTTCACCCGCCCTCCCTCCGTCCTTCACCCCGACCCGCACCTTCACCCCATCCAATCGTCTGTTTATTATTACCCCCACCACTCAATAGTTTCATCCCCCCCCCGCCCCTCCATCTCAACCGCCCCTCCCTCCCCCTTCTCTCAGGTCATCCTTCCTTCCAGCGTATCTCAGGCCCGGGCCGATGTTAAAACAGTTTGCCATTGTCTATAGTGCCATGCAGGCCGTAGGTTTGGGAGAGATATTAGAAAAGTCCAAGTTCGTTTCGATCTTCGATTCAAATCGGCTATGGGACAGCTGCCGGCATTTTGTGTTCGTGTCCCCAACAGGACCGTAAACAGGCAACATCCGGTCAGAGAAAGTATGTTAAGATTGCACATATTGTCTGGGTAATTGACTGTCACTTGATATAGTCCGCCTCATTTCAAATGCAACATCTTTATCTGAATGTTATTTCAGGTGATGGGTCCATTTCCGTGGGGACAGCAGCATGCTTTAAATGGTAGCACAACCATTACTTTGCAAACCAATTGTAATGATTCAGAGGTTTCCTCTCTCTGCCTCATAGAGACCGAGGCCAGAGAAGCCCGAGACGGAATTAATCCGATTCCTGATGGAGGAGCAAATGCCCGGATACCAAATTCCAGAAGGGAACCAATGAGCAGGGCTTCTGGAATTCTCATCTCATTCCAGCTCTCTCCCTCAGCCTATTTCCATGGAAATTAAATCATACAAGCTTGGCTTTCTATTTCCAACAGCAGGCCTGTTTATTCCCAAGCGGATCTAGAACCGAGTAGACCTTTGTACACAGAGAATATAGCCATTATAAAACCATACACAGAACCAGATGAGGTACGGAAGATGTAAACACCATCATGCCAAATAAGGGATTCCATTCAATTGCAGATACTTCCACCGATTGTAACTTACATGTAAATTATTTGTTTGGAGTGAATTAGTGCATTCTGTCCTATACATTTTGTCATATGAAATACAGTACAACACGTACCATAAACTCACTCGACAGCTATTTTGAAATGTCACTGATGGAGCCATTCAAAAGGAACCTTTTTTAAGGCTCAATCTGCTTGCACGATGTCAAGGAGGGCGTCACCATTGCTTCATTTGTAAATTGGGAGGTGTCGGAACAAAAATGTGAGCGCGTGAGGGGAGGGGATTGTGTCACGACTTCCGCCGAAGTCTTTTGGGCGGTCGACGTCATCGGTCTTCCAGCCATCGCTGATCCACCTTTAATTTTCCATTGGTTTTGTCTTTGTTTTCTACACACCTGGTTTTCATTCCCCAATTACATGTTCTTGTATTTAACCCTCTGTTTCCCCCATGTTTTTGTGCGTGATTGTTTCTATGTTCGTTTCGGTTCATGATGGCTGTTTTTTTTTTTTTGACAGGTGCCGTTTTCACCCGTGCGTAATATTTACTGTTTGTATTTAGTCAGGTGTATTTGTTACCTTTATTCTTGAGTAAAGGATGTTGCTCACTCATTTTGCTCTCCTGCTCCTGACTTCATGCACCAGCTACACTCAGTGACTGACAGGTTGGGGAGTTCTGAGGTGATAGAAGGCTTGAGAAAAGAATCTCCTTTATAATAAAGCACTGCATGCATATGATCGCATTTGCGTAGTAGCATAAAGCAGTGGAGTATAGGCACTTCCAGAAGTTGCACACATGGAGTATATTTTTGCAGCCTATTGTCTGGGGAAAATGTTGCTTTTTATAAACGCATTTCATGCAATTCTACGTCATTTTACATGCAATTCTACGTCATTTTACACGACTGGAAACTTCAAGCAGAATATATTTTCATACCGCACAAATGATCACGATGGCAGGCTACTTTGACACTGGCAAACTTGACATCAATAAAAATGGCCATGTCTTGAATCCATCAATAGCCTAGGCCTAGGTGTGTGGAGACATATTGTAGGCTACAATATGGCGGAGGAAATTATAGTCCTAAAAATGCTTTCCAGTTTCACTGATTTAACCAATGATGAGCAGCTCACACGCTGGTGATGGCCAATGCGCTCGTGCCAAAAGCCTCTCTCTTTCTTGTTTTACTTTGTGAAACTATATTTGGCGGTTGATCAAGTGATTCTATAAGGAAATAAATGATGACATGCAACGCTGGAGAGATGAGAGTTGCAGGTGCATGTCTGTCAGGGCAGAGAGGGAGAGAGATCATAGAAAGTGGATCTCCTTCTAGTTATGTGAGAGTTGCAGGCTCATGTCTGTCAGGGCAGAGAGGGAGAGAGATCATAGAAAGTGGATCTCCTTCTAGTTATGTGAGAGTTGCAGGCTCATGTCTGTCAGGGCAGAGAGGGAGAGAGATCATAGAAAGTGGATCGCCTTCTAGTTATGTGAGAGTTGCAGACTCATGTCTGTCAGGGCAGAGAGGGAGAGAGATCATAGAAAGTGGATCTCCTAGTTATGTGAGAGTTGCAGGCTCATGTCTGTCAGGGCAGAGAGGGAGAGAGATCATAGAAAGTGGATCTCCTTCTAGTTATGTGAGAGTTGCAGACTCATGTCTGTCAGGGCAGAGAGGGAGAGAGATCATAGAAAGTGGATCTCCTTCTAGTTATGTGAGAGTTGCAGGCTCATGTCTGTCAGGGCAGAGAGGGAGAGAGATCATAGAAAGTGGATCGCCTTCTAGTTATGTGAGAGTTGCAGACTCATGTCTGTCAGGGCAGAGAGGGAGAGAGATCATAGAAAGTGGATCTCCTAGTTATGTGAGAGTTGCAGGCTCATGTCTGTCAGGGCAGAGAGGGAGAGAGATCATAGAAAGTGGATCTCCTTCTAGTTATGTGAGAGTTGCAGGCTCATGTCTGTCAGGGCAGAGAGGGAGAGAGATCATCGAAAGTGGATCTCCTTCTAGTTATGTGAGAGTTGCAGACTCATGTCTGTCAGGGCAGAGAGGGAGAGAGATCATTGAAAGTGGATCCCCTTCTAGTTATGTGAGAGTTGCAGGCTCATGTCTGTCAGGGCAGAGATGGAGAGAGATCATAGAAAGTGGATCTCCTTCTAGTTATGTGAGAGATACAGGCACGTGTCTCACACAACCCCGGACACATGGTCTCACACATAGGCCCGGGCTGGCCGAACCCATTGAATATTAGTTAGGTGCTGAAAACTTTTTAACATAACATTGTGGGGGCAGGACAATTAATGAAGATGCAACTCGAATGAACTTGAAACGCTTTTCTTTGAATTTTTCTACTAGAGTTACTGGATTCGGCCGAGTAGGTAACAGAACAAAACAGTCCAAAATGAAGCACTGGCGCCGGTCTCGTGTGCTGTGAAGCAGAGGATCACTGGTTTGAGCCCAGTAAAGTGGGGGAAGCTAAGCGGTTAGGAGCACACTAACCCCTTTTACACTTTCACACATATATTTGTACACACACAGGCATTTTCATATACACTCTCTTCCTCTATCTGTCTTGCTCGATCTGCTTTCTCATAATATCTCTCTACATCTCTCTCTCACATATCTCTTAGTCCCATTATAGCCTCTCTCTCTCTCTCTCTCTCTCTCTCTCTCTCTCTCTCTCTCTCTCTCTCTCTCTCTCTCTCTCTCTCTCTCTCTCTCTCTCTCTCTCTCTCTCACACTCTCTCTCTCTCTCTAACTGCATTAACAGACACTAGCCTCAGAACAGTGTGGACATTTCTATGACCAGTGACAGTTGAACTCCACTTCTTGACACAACACTGGGAGTATATCATCAGTGAAAGGAGGGGCAGTGGTGATGTAAATATGGAATACACACACGCTCGCCCGGCCGCACACACACATAAACACAAAAGTACCTGACACCTTCTCGTCAAACATATCATTCAAAAATAAGGGACATTAACATGGAGTTGGTCCCCCCCTTTGCTGCTATAACAGCCTTCACTCTTCTGGGAAGGCTTTCCACTAGATGTTGGACCATTGCTGTGGGGACTTGCTTCCATTCAGCCACAAGAGCATTAGTGAGGTTGGGCACTGATGGTGGGCGATTAGGACTGGCTCACAGTCGGCATTCCAATTCATCCCAAAGGCCAGTCAAGTTCTTCCACACCGATCTCAAAAAAAACATTTCTGTATGGACTTCAATTTGTTCACGGAGGTATTCATGCTTAAACAGGTAAGAGTCTTCCTCAAACTGTTGACATAAATTTGGAAGCACAGAATCGTTTAGAATGTAATTGTATGCTGTAGGGTTAAGATTTCTCTTCACTGTAACTAAGGGGCCTAGCCCGAACCATGAAAAACAGCCCCAGACCATTATTCCTCCACCAAACTGTACAGTTTGCACTATGCATTGGGGAGTTAGCGTTCTCCTGACATCTGCCAAACCCAGATTAATCTGTAAAACTGTCAGATCGTGAAGCATCACTCCAGAGAACGCATTTCCACTGCTCCAGAGTCCAATGGCGGCAAGCTTTACACCACCACAGCTGACGCTTGGCATTTTGCATGGTGATCTTAGGCTTTTGTGCAGCTGCTCGGCCATGGAAACCCATTTCACAAAGCTCCTGACGAACAGTTATTGTGCTGACGTTGCTTCTAGAGGCAGTTTGGAACTCGGTAGTGAGTGTTGCAACCGAGGACAGTCCAGTTCTGTGAGCTTGTGTGGCCTCCCACTTTGCGGCTGAGCCGTTGTTGCTCCTAATGGTTTCCACATCACAATAACAGCCCTTAAATTGACCAGGGAAGATCTAGCAGGGCAGAAATTTGACAAACTGACTTGTTGGAAAGGTGGCAGCCTTTGACGGTGCCACGTTGAAAGTCACTGAGCTTTTTAGTAAGGCCATTCTACTGCCAATGTCTATGGAGATTGTAAGGCTGTGTGCTTGATTTTATACACGTCAGCAACAGGTGTGGCTGAAATAGCCTAATCTACTCATTTGAAAGGGTGTCCGCATACTTTTGTATATATAGTGTATCTATATATACAAGGCAAAAAAAATGTCCTGCACCCCTGTCAAAAAATTGTTCTGCCATATTTGACTGTAGCCTATGGAGCATTTTCTATATTTGTGGGTTACGGTTGGGTGCGGTCCTCAGATGTTTACGTACAGTTAGGCGGTTGCGGATAGGTTATTAGCAATTGCAGCCGGGTGCGGGTGAACAAACAGTTGACCCGCGCAACACTAACACCACACAAACAAACAAACAAAAACCCCCCACACACACACACTATTCCATAGTGCCAGGACCCCCAGGGAAATAGAAGTGTGGGCAGGGCCGGCTCCAGGCATAAGTGACATAAGCAATAGGGTCCTTAGGGTCCTAGGCTTAGGGTCCTAGGCCGCCATGGGCCCCCAACCTAAAAAATGTGTCTCAACTTACTGTTGAGAGTTAGAATAGTAGAATACACAAGGTGCAAGTTCGAAATGTAGTTGTGCATCAGCAGTTTATTTCTTGTTTTGTCAGTCACTGACAGTCACTCAATTAGCCGATATGTCAGCTAACCATTTTTAGATTGGTAAGTTAGTCTAGCCAGTTATCTAAACTTGTAGTAATCATGACTGAATACCGACCAGGCACGTGCCCAGGGACTTCCAGGGAGCCCCCGTTGATTTTGTTAGTCACTCTCACTCAGATATCATTAACATGGCATAAGTCATGGCTCAATGGGTCAATTAGCTGTAAAACAGAGGGGGGCAACCAGCAACTCACTGAGAGCCAGCCCTGCGTGTAGGGTAACTAAACACAATGAGTACTTGGACCACTCACGGCCCCTGGATCCTTTCGCATTATTGGCTCTGGATACAATCTATTGATCACCTAGCCTGAGAACTGGTGCTAGGGGATATTCAGTGGTTTTCTTAATGTGCTGGTATGTGTTTCTAGGTGAGCATGTGTGTTTTGATGGGGTGTTCTGTGCCTACACACATAAGTGTGCTTAGTTTACTGGTTGTGTGTGTTTATTGGTGAGTGTGCATACATACAGTATGTGCATGTGTGTCTTCAAGGGTGTATGTGTTTGTGTGAGTGTCAGTGTGTGTGTGTGTTTCCAGACAGTGGGCAACCACTACCATCAGTGCTCATCTCACAGAAAGAGCTACTCTTAGATGTCTGGGAGTCCACACACACACACACACACACACACACACACACACACACACACACACACACACACACACACACACACACACACACACACACACACACACACACACACACACACACACACACACACACACACACACACACACACACACACACACAACTAACCTTCTGTGGACACACATTTCAGTCCCCATTCAAAATACTATTTACCCTAACCCGAAAACCTAACCTTAACCCTAACCCTATACCTAACCCTTATTCTAACCCTAACACTAATTCTAACCTTAAGCCTAAAATGTCCTTAGTTGGTCAAATTATTGTTCATTTACCATTCTTCTGGGGACTTTTGGCAACTACAAATATAGTTAAACACATCAACACACACACACACACACACACACACACACACACACACACACACACACACACACACACACACACACACACACACACACACACACACACACACACACACACACACACACACACACACACACACACACACACACACACACACACTCCGGTCCAATCTGACACATTTCCTCAGGCAACGGGATGAAAAGAATATTTAAACACAGGGAGGTCTGAAGGATCACTCATGCATATTTCATGGTGCTAAACTCATACTGATACGATAAAGCAGATTAATTGGATATTTACTCAGACATGAATCGATTAGGAAAATACAGTGCATTCGGAAGGTATTCAAACCACTTGACTTATTAAACATTTATTACGTTACAGCCTTGTTCTAAAACATATTAAATCGTTTTTCCCCCCTCATCATTCTACACACAATACCCCATAATGACAAAGCAAAAACAGATTTTTAGACATTTTTGCAAATGAATTTAAAAAAATAAAAAATATCACATTTACATACTTATTCAGTACTTTGTTGAAGCACCTTTGTCAGCATTTACAGCCTTGAGTCTTCTTGGGTATGACACTACAAGCTTGGCAGACATGTATTTGGGGAGTTTCTCCTAGTCTTCTCTGCAGATCCTCTCAAGCTTTGTCAGGTTGGATGGGGAGCGTCGCCGCACAGCTATTTTCAGGTCTCTCCAGAGGTTCAATGGGCTCAAGTCCAGGCTCTTGCTGGGCCACTCAAGGACATTCAGAGACTTGTCCCGACGCTACTCCTGCGCTGTCTTGGTTGTATGCTTAGGGTCATTGTCCTGTTGGAAGGTAACCTTCGCCCCAGTCTGAGGTCCTGAGCGCTCTGGAGCAGGTTTTCATCAAGGATCTCTCTGTACTTTTCCCTGTTTATCTTTCCCTCTATCCTGACTAGTCTCCAAGTCTCTGTCGCTGAAAAACATCCCCACAGCATGATGCTGCCACCAGCATGCTTCACCGTAGGGATGTTGACAGGTTTCCTCCAGACGTGACGCTTGGCATTGAGTCCAAAGAGTTCAATCTTGGTTTCATCAGACCAGAGAATCTTGTTTCTCATGGTCTGAGAGTCCTTTAGGTCCCTTTTGGCAAACTCCAAGCAGGCTGTCATGTGCCTTTTACTAAGGAGTGGCATCCTTCTGGCTACTCTACCATAAAGGCCTGATTGGTGGAGTGCTGCAGAGATGGTTGTCCTTCTGGAGCTCTGTCAGAGTGACCATCGGGTTCTTGGTCACATCCCTGACCAAGGCCCTTCTCACTCGATTGCTCAGTTGTGCCGGGCGGCCAGCACTAAGAAGAGTCTTGGTGGTTCCAAACTTCTTCCATTTAAGAATGATGGAGGACACTGTGTTCTTGGGAACCTTCGATGCTGCAGAAATGTTTTGGTACCCATTGCCAGATCTTTGTCGACACAATCCTGTCTCTGAGCTCTACGGACAATTCATTCGTCTTGGCTTGGATTTTGCTCTGACAACTGTGGGACCTCTATATAGACAGGTGTGTGCCTTTCCAAATCATGTCTAATCAATTTAATTTACCACAGGTGGACTCCAAGTTGTAGAAGCATCTCAAGGATGATCAATGGAAACAAAATGCACCTGAGGAAGGGCTATGGCGGTCACAAAATTTCGTTAGCCGGTGATTGTCTAGCAACTAACTTTCGGGCTCACGGAAATAGACCGTTAACCTTTTCAAAAGTGAGTTCCAAATATCTCTAACGGTTGCCCGAGCGTGAGTTTTTTTATGCACGCGATGTCAGAATGCGCTCACTGTTCCAAAATGTGATTTTTACGCAACAGGACAATTAATCTGCGCTGCCTTCAATCTAAGGAACTCTGCCTGATATTATTTATTAATTAATTAACTGTATCAACTTGTCAGTTTCAAATTATTTTCTAATAAGTTTATTTTCTAACAACAGTTTGAATTGAGGTGTGTTCAGCCTCCTCATTAATTCACATAAAAATAGGCCATTTCACCTTGGCAAGCAATTTATGTTTTAGGCATTACTGAGCCGGACAAACTTCCCCAAGCACTTCCCCATTGTTTCCACAGATCAAGTATGCAGACATTTGCACATCTCCAGTCAGGGTGTGATCTGAGTGGGCATTCTATGTTGGATGTCCTGTTTGTCTGTTTCTGTGTTTGGCCTGATATGGTTCTCAAACAGAGGCAGGTGTTAGTCATTGTCTCTGATTGGGAGCCATATTTAGGTAGCCTGTTTTGTGTTGGGTTTTGTGGGTGGTTGTGTCAGTGTTTGTGCCACACAGGACTGTTTTCGGGTTTTCACGGTTCTTGTTTTGTAGTTGTGTTCATGTTTGAGTTTTCCTATTATAACCATGAACTTCAACCATGCTGCGTTTTGGTCCGCCTCTCCTTCGACGGAAGAATCCCATTACACTAATTGCATAACCTTTATGGTACTCAATCGTGCTCATGTAGCCAGCTACATTCTTCTATTAGCTCTGTAAAACAATGCTAATTGCATCAGAGAAATATTAGCTTGTGTTATCTTTTGAAGCTACCCTGGCTCTATGACAATGGTTGTTTTAATTTGGCCTTTTTAGCATAGCTCTGTTCTTCCCTGCCCTGCCCCTTGTGGAGCTCGACAGTTACTGTTTCTTACTGTCATATAACTCATATTTGAGAATTTGTCAATGCATTGTCACTTTGTAAAATTGTTTTAATGCTATATCCTGATATTGCATTATAATTACTAGTAATTCCTCTTTATTCTGTACTTTCAGAAACCACACACACCAACAGTATTGAACATTATTTACCAATATCATAACTGGAACTGGTCAGTCAAGTCAGTCAGTCAGTCAGTAATTGCTGCAGATGTGCTCAATAGTGCTTGAGCATATGGTACTCCCAAAAGCATGGTGAAACACATAGAGGTGTGTCACAAGCTGAACACGTATACTTTGTCAACCTCTTATGCTTCCTTTTCCTGGTGCCAGACAGGCAGACTTTGCCGTGCCTTCATGTGCGACTACCTTGAGCAGCAGTTTAAGGGACTTTGCAGGGAAAATGCCGTGCAGTGAGGTGTAGGGGATTGTCTGCAGCAGGACGGCCCCCAGTGGATCGGCGCTGAGGGGTGTGGTGCTCCTCCAGCAGCTCTCTCATGAGGTTTTCTCTGTACTTTTGGTAGGTAATTACTTTACCTATGGGGGAGAGGGAGTGGGGAGGATGATGAGGCAGTGGGTAGGTGGGTGAGATATTGTCAAGATAATTACATAATGGTACTGTATGTGATTTGCATGTGAACTGAACGTCTGGATATCAGAACAGCGATTACTCACCCCGATCAGGCAGAAGCTTTTTTTTCCCTTCAACAAGTCAGACAAGCCTGACTTGAACAACATACTGATTTCCCGGGGATAGGCCCAAATCCCAGTAATTTGCGTGAAGAGTTGATGGAGAAAAAGAAGACGGAGGTCTGGCTGCGTTCTGAGAATTCGTAGGCGATCAAATAAACCCCACCTGCCTTCTGTCCTTCTAGCTAACGTGCAATCATTGGAAAATAAAATTGATGACCTAGGAAGTAGATTAAACTACCAACAGGACATTGAAAACTGTAATACCTTATGCTTCACGGAGTCGTGGCTGAATGACGCCATTATCAACATACAGCTGGCTGGTTATACAATAGAACAGCGGCATCTGGTAAGACAAGGGGTGGCGGACTATGAATATATGTAATCAACAGCTGGTGCACGATATCTAAGGAAGTCTCGAGGTTTTGCTCGCCTGAGGTAGAGTGTCTCATGATAACCTGTAGACCACACTATCTACCTAGAGAGATTTCATCTATATTTTTGTAGCCGTCTACTTAACACCACAGACCGAAGACCACACTCAATTAGCTGTATTCCGCCATAAGCAAAGAGGAAAACGTTCATCCAGAGGCAGCACTCCTAGTGGGCAGGGAAATCTGTTTTACCAAATTTCTATCAGCATGTTAAATGTGCAACCAGAGGGGGAAAAAACCACCTATACTCCACACACAGAGATGCAATTCAAAGCTCTCCCTCGCCCTCCATTTGCCAAATCTGACCAGAATTCTATCCTCCTGATTCCTGCATACAAGCAACAATTAAAGCAGGAAGCACCGGCGACTCTGTCAATAAAAAAGTGGTCATATGAAGCAGATGCTAAGATACAGGACTGTTTCGCTAGCACAGACTGGAATATGTTCCGTGATTCTTCCTATGGAATTGAGGAGTACACCACATCATTCATTGGCTTCATCAATAAATGCATCGATGATGTCATCCCCACAGTGACCATGCATACATACCCCAACCAGAGGCCATGGATTACAAGCAACATCTGCACTGAACTAAAGGCTAGAGCTGCCGCATTTAAGGAGCGGGACTCTAACCCGAAAGCTTATAAGAAATCCAGCTATGCCCTCCGATGAACCATCAAACAGGCAAAGTGTCAATACAGGACTAAGATTGAAACGTACTACACCGGCTCCGACGCTCGTCGGATGTGGTAGGGCTTGCAAACCATCACAGACTACAAAGGGAAGCACAGCCAAGAGCTGCCCAGTGACACCAGCCTACCAGACGAGCTAAACTACTTCTATGCTTGCTTCAAGGGAAATAACACTGAAACATGCATGAGAGCGACAGCTGTTCCGGACGACTGTGTGAACTCATTCTCCGCAGCATTAAACAGGTCAACATTCACACTGACATTTTCAACCTCTCCCTGTCCGAGTCTGTAATACCAACATGTTTTAAGCAGACCACCATAGTCCCTGTGCCCAAGAACACTAAGGTAACCTGCCTAAATGACTACTGAACTGTAGCGCTCACGTCTGTAGCCATGAAGTGCTTTGAAAGGCTGGTCATGGCTCACATCCAACAACATTATCCCAGAAACCCTAGACCCTCTCCAATTTGCATACCACCCAAACAGATCCACAGATGATGCAATCTCTATTGCACTCCACACTACCCTTTCCCACCTGGACAAAAGGAACACCTACGTGAGAATGCTATTCATTGACTACAGCTCAGTGTTCAACACCATAGTGCTCTCAAAGCTCATCAATAAGCTAAGGACCCTTGGACTAAACATCTCAACTGCAACTGGATCCTGGACTTCTTGGCGGGCCACCCCCAGGTGGTATGGGTAGGTAACAACACATCCGCCATGCTGATCCTTAACACAGGGGCCGCTCGGGTGCATGCTCAGTCCCCTCCTGTACTCACTGTTCGCTCATGTTGACACAACATTGATAGTCCTGAGCAACGATGAGACAGCCTATGTGGTGCCAGGACAACAACCTCCCCCTCAACATGATCAAGACAAAGGAGATGCTTGTGTACTACAGAAAAAGGACGTCCCAGCATGGCCCAATTCTCATCGATGGGGCTGTAGTGGAGCAGGTTGAGAGCTTCAAGTTCCTTGGTGTCCACATCACCAATAAACTAACATGGCCCAAGCACACCAAGACATTCATGAAGAGGGCACGACAAAACCTTTTCTACCTCAGGAGACTGAAATGATTTGGAATTGGTCCTCAGATCCTCAAAAGGTTCTACAGCTGTATCATCGAGAGCATCACTGCCTGGTACGGCAACTGCTCGGCTTCTGACCACAAAGCATTGCGTACGGCTCAGTACATCACTGGGGCCAATATTCCTGCGATCCTGGACCACTATTCCAGGTAGTGTCAGAGGAAGGACCTAATACTTGTCAAAATCTTCAGCCATCCTAGTCATAGACTGTTCTCTCTGCTACCGCATGGCAAGCGGTACCGGAGTGCCAAGTCTAGGTCCAAGAGGCTTCTAAGCGGTTTCTACCCCCAATCCATAAGACTCCTGAATATCTAATCAAATGGCTACCCAGACTATTTGTATTGTTCCCCCCCTTTTACACCGCTGCTACTCTCTGTTATTATCTATGCATAGTCACTTTAATAACTCTACCTACATGTACATATTACTTCAATTACCGCGACTAACTGGTGCCCCCGCACATTGACTCTATACCGGTACCCACTGTATATAGTCTCGCTATTGTTATTTTACTACATGTAACTTTTATTTCTTATTCTTATTCGTAATTGTTTTAACCACATTGGTAGTTTTCCGAGCGCATTCCACAAAGCTGTTTATCATGTCCACCTCATCCACTGCCCCCATTTTGAAGTTATAGTCAAGCACACAGTCTGGTTTAATCAGTCTCTCTCCCGTCAGGTGGTCCACCTTCCCCTCCGGCTGACATGGTTGCTCTATGGACAGTGGAGAGGACATGGACGTCTCGTTTGTCATGCAACTTCACTGCCAGCTGTTGACTGTTCTCCTTGAACTCCACCTCCCCTCTCTGCATCTGAATGCTGGCATCCCCTTTCTGTTCGATGTGACTGTGCCACAGGCCCCTGTGCTGTTGTAGAGCAGATGTTGGATGAGTGTGGGACTGCTGTACCAATTTTCCACATATGTGCGTCCCTTGATGAGATGAGGAGCCAGCATGGTCATCACCATGGACCCAGACACCCCAAGACCCTCATAATGTTTGATGTCAGTGGTGTACCCTGGGTAAACTATAATGTCCCGGACAAATACTGTATAGACTTCGTGCATAACAAAGACCTTGACCAAAAACTTGTGCTTTTGCAGTGAATATATTGACGGAACGCCAGCCTACCTTTCCATAACATCAGGGACTCATCAAGGCATAGGTCCTTGTATGGCACAAAGACTCAACCAAATGCTGATGTCAGGCTGGTACGAACATTTCTTATTTTGAATAATGGGTCATTTAGGTTGGAAGTTATCACGATCGTTAGTATAGACGGACCAAGGCGCAGCGCACGTAGAGTTCCACATATTTATTAGACAGTGAAACTTAGAAAAAACAAAACAACAATATAGAATAAACAAAACGTGATGACAATGCAGTGCGAACAGGCAACTAAACATAAGCAATATCCCATAATCCACAGGTGGAAAAAAATCTACTTAAGTATGATCCCCAATTAGAGACAACAATAGCCAGCTGCCTCTAATTGGGAATCATACCAAAACCCCAATGTAGAAAAAACAACCTAGAACCCCACATAGAAAATATAAACTAGACTAACCCCCCTAGTCACGCCTGACCTACTCTACCATAGAAAATAATGGCTTTCTATGGTCAGGATGTGACATCAGTAGCATTGTTGACAAAATGCAGGCATCGCAGCAGAACTAGGAAACGGTCTTGGGAAAAGAGGGAGGCAAAGAAGAGAGTTGTAAAACATAGGATCTGTGCTCCAGTATTCTCTTAGGGAGTTCTTCTTTACTTTTCCCATGAGAAGAACTGTCACCAGGAAGGTATACATTTCACTAATTGTGGTTGTCACAAATTCAGCAAGTCTCCCCCTCACTCCTGGTTCTCTCTTCTCTTGTAGCTCCAAGGCATAGCGATTGGTCTCCTCTACCACCAGCTCCTCTGTCAGAAACAACTTGAAGCTCTTTGCCTCAGATGAAAATACCAAGGGGAGTTGCAGACTGGGACTCATCAAAGCAAACAGCAGGGCGAGGAGGAGTGAAATGGCTGACGGCATTCCAGCTACCACAGAACTCCTGTACTTCATCCACTGTTGGTCGACGTCCATCACCACCAGCATCTTCAAAGGGACCTGGGACTTTGTCAGTGGACAAGGGGTCCTCAGATTCAGGGATCTCAATGGCTAAAAGGTTGGGGGGCAACTCCTCATCGTCACTGTCAGAATCTGATTCTTGAATTTCAGACTCATTGTCAGAATTGATCAAAGTCTCCAGAATTTCTGCATTTGTGAGTTGTCCACTTTTGAAAGACATTGCTAATGCTACAGCTCAGCTACATACATAAACAACATCACTGAATGGCTCAGAGTGGGAGTGAGAGGTTACGTGATTGACTGCCAGCACACACCACTTGTATTAAAAACCTCTTACAGCTACCTCCCTACTTTTTTCAATTTCCGCCTGAAGACATACCCAATCTAACTGCCTGTAGCTCAGGCCCAGAACCAAGGATATGCACATTCTTTGTTTCATTTGAAAGACAACACTCTGAAGTTTGTGTAAATGTGAATTGAATGTAGGGTAATATAACACAATAGATCTGGTTTAGATAATACAATGAAAAAAACATACGTTTTTTCTTTTTATTGTTGTATCATCATTTTTTAAATGAACAAGACAAAACAAACATTCAGATAGGATGATGGGGACAATTTCAGTGAAGAACATAAGAGGGCAACAGTACTTGTGCAAAGTTTCAGAATGATAACTTCCAAAATGAGTGTGCTATACATGACATGTATCATGAAGTCACCCAGGTGTCCCACACAAGTAGCCCAAATGTACCCAAGTGGCCAAATTGGTGAAGTTAAACATTTTGAATGTAATAAGTATATATAAAATACCAAAATGGTATTCTAACACACACACCCAAAAAAAATTAGAAAAAACATGAAAAAATATATATATACATACAAAATAATACTTTCAATATTTGGAAGACCCTCAGTCCTCTACACAATATTGTGCTGCTGATGCCAGGTGCCATAGCAGTCTCTTTCTGCTGTAAAGCAGAGGGTCACCAAGCATGTGGTGCAGGTGATGGGGGACTTCATTTTGCAAAGAACACAGCAACGCCTCCATGCTGTGCCCTTTTGGTCCTGAGGCACAGCCATGCCTGCAGAAATACATTTGGCCAGATGTACACCACTTGTGGCAGGAGCAGAAGGGACAGAGTTAGAGGGGCCAGAATGTGGTGCAGTAGTGATGTGGTGCTGTAGCCAGCAAGCTGCTTGATGAGCAGGTCTCTGAAGGCTTGCTGTGAGATGGGGGGGGGCTTTCCACAGCTCTTAGCCATTTCCTTGTGTAGGATGAATACATTCACCACAGCAATGTCGATGAAATGATAGAAGTTCTTGTACCATTTCATCGTCTTATGGAGAACATTGTAATAGCCTATCAGCGCATCTGACAGGTCCACACCTCCCATGCTCTTGTTGTAGTCCTTTATTGCAGTTGGAATGGGACATTTTTTGCGGTCCATGCCCCAGTAGCGCTGAGACAACAGGTGTCCGGCTGGATGAACCAGCTTCAGTGGGGGATGGACACCTTGGCACTGGGTGCTCCCATTCGGAGTCAGTGTCACTTGGAAAGAAAATGTTCAGTTAGAATAGTTTCACATATGAGCCCTCTATCAACAGGTATAATAAACAGATATATATAGAGTACAGGGAACATAAGGTTGAATATATTATTATAGACCTGCCAGATCTACTGTCTCATTTATATCATGACACACCAGCTAGATCTACTGTATATTTTATATTATGACAGACCAGCTAGATCTACTGTCTTTATTATATTACAACAGACCAGCTGTATCTACTGTCTCCATTTCACTTTGGCCATTGTTGTGGGCCTGCCCTCCCCTCAACAGTCTCAAATAGGCTATTTCATGTGGGGATGGGGTGGGGTGGGGTGGAGCGGCAGACACACGCATCTCGGCCATGCTCCCTCTAATCCACAATATGTATATACAGTGCCTTGTGAAAGTATTCGGCCCCCTTGAACTTGATTACACACAGGTGGATTGTATTTATCATCATTAGTCATTTAGGTCAACATTGGATCATTCAGAGATCCTCACTGAACTTCTGGAGAGAGTTTGCTGCACTGAAAGTAAAGGGGCTGAATAATTTTGCACGCCCAATTTTTCAGTTTTTGATTTGTTAAAAAAGTGTGAAATATCCAATAAATGTCGTTCCACTTCATGATTGTGTCCCACTTGTTGTTGATTCTTCACAAAACAATACAGTTTTATATCTTTATGTTTGAAGCCTGAAATGTGGCAAAAGGTCGCAAAGTTCAAGGGGGCCGAATACTTTCGCAAGGCACTGTATACACAAACAAACATAGGCTATGGGTCATACACATACATACAAAATACCCCCACCTACAATGTATAGCCAATGTGTACTTTACACATTTCATTACATTTTTAGATATTGCTACTAAAAATTTTACAAATCACAAATAATATTTTATATTATTGATTTCAAACAACGGCATTAGCATGAGAAGAACTTACCAGTCCAAAACGATGTCCTTTCCGTTCAAAGAATATTCCTCCATTTGGGAATCAAAGCTATGCTAGCTAAATGAATCGTCCTCCAACAATTCTGTCTCACTTTCCCGATCAATTTCGTCTAAAATTGTCTGTACATCTGTATATCTAGACTTAGATTTAGCTTTCCCTGACTTTGTCGCCATACTGATTGATATATACAGTGCCTTGCGAAAGTATTCTGCCCCCTTGAATTTTGCGACCTTTTGCCACATTTCAGGCTTCAAATATAAAGATATAAAACTGTAAAACTGTGAAGAATTAACAACAAGTGGGACACAATCATGAAGTGGAACGACATTTATTGGATATTTCAAACTTTTTTAACAAATCAAAAACTGAAAAATTGGGCGTGCAAAATTATTCGAATACTTTCGCAAGGCACTGTAAACAGCTGAAGATGCGCTTTACCAAAATAGTGCTGTGCGTAACATGCCTTGGCCCCTTCCAGTATGAATCTTCAATGGTGAATGACCCTCTTTACGCCAGAGTTTACTACATGGGTTGGTCTTCCAACACATAACCATTGTCATGCAGGTGAAAGAGGACCCAAAAGCGACTTGGCGAAAACAGAGTCTTTAATCCAGTAAAGTAAATACAATTAAAAAAAACACAACTTTCACTCGAAAAGACGAGGACAAACTGGAGACTCGATCTTGAACAGCAGGTGAACAGCAGGTTGCCTCGGGAAGGCACTTGAACCAAACAGACTCAGACACCTGCTCACCACGCAGCATCTGAGGAAAACACGACACGACAGGGCGATACACAAACACAGCACGGTGAATTCTAGACAAGGAACCGACAGGGCAGAAACGAATAACAAGGAGAGAAATAGGGACTCTAATCAGGGAAAAGGATCGGGAACAGGTGTGGGAAGACTAAATGATTGATTAGGGGAATAGGAACAGCTGGGAGCAGGAACGGAACGATAGAGAGAAGAGAGAGCGGGAGAGTGAGAGAGGGAGGGGAGAGAGAGGGATAGAAAGAGGGAAAGAACCTAATAAGACCAGCAGAGGGAAACGAATAGAAGGAGAAGAACAGGGACAAGGCATGATAATCAATGACAAAACATGACAGTACCCCCCCACCCACCGAGCGCCTCCTGGCGCACTCGAGGAGGAATCCTGGCGGCAACGGAGGAAATCATCAATGAGTGAACGGTCCAGCACGTCCCGAGACGGAACCCAACTCCTCTCCTCAGGACCGTAACCCTCCCAATCCACTAAGTATTGGTGACCCCGTCCCCGAGAACGCATGTCCATGATCTTATGTACCTTGTAAATAGGTGCGCTCTCGACAGAAGGACGGGAGGGGGGAGGGAAGACGAACGGGAGTGCGAAGAAAGGGCTTGACACAGGAGACATGGAAGACAGGATGGACGCGACGAAGATGTCGTGGAAGAAGCAGTCGCACAGCGACAGGATTGACGACCTGGGAGACACGGAACGGACCAATGAACCGCGGAGTCAACTTACGAGAAGCTGTCGTAAGAGGAAGGTTGCGAGTGGAAAGCCACACTCTCTGGCCGCAACAATACCTTGGACTCTTAATCCTGCGTTTATTGGCGGCTCTCACAGTCTGTGCCCTGTAACGGCAAAGTGCAGACCTCACCCTCCTCCAGGTGCGCTCACAACGTTGGACAAACGCTTGAGCGGAGGGAACGCTGGACTCGGCAAGCTGGGATGAGAACAGAGGAGGCTGGTAACCCAGACTACTCTGAAACGGAGATAACCCGGTAGCAGACGAAGGAAGCGAATTGTGAGCGTATTCTGCCCAGGGGAGCTGTTCTGCCCAAGACGCAGGGTTTCTGAAAGAAAGGCTGCGTAGTATGCGACCAATCGTCTGATTGGCCCTCTCTGCTTGACCGTTAGACTGGGGATGAAACCCGGAAGAGAGACTGACGGACGCACCAATCAAACGACAGAACTCCCTCCAAAACTGTGACGTGAATTGCGGGCCTCTGTCTGAAACGGCGTCTAACGGGAGGCCATGAATTCTGAATACATTCTCGATAATGATTTGTGCCGTCTCCTTAGCGGAAGGAAGTTTAGCGAGGGGAATGAAATGTGCCGCCTTAGAGAACCTATCGACAACCGTAAGAATCACAGTCTTCCCCGCAGACAAAGGCAGACCGGTAATGAAGTCTAGGGCGATGTGAGACCATGGTCGAGAAGGAATGGGGAGCGGTCTGAGACGACCGGCAGGAGGAGAGTTACCCGACTTAGTCTGCGCGCAGTCCGAACAAGCAGCCACGAAACGGCGCGTGTCACGCTCCTGAGTCGGCCACCAAAAGCGCTGGCGAATAGACGCAAGAGTGCCTCGAACACCGGGATGACCAGCTAACTTGGCAGAGTGAGCCCACTGAAGAACAGCCAGACGAGTGGAAACAGGAACGAAAAGGAGGTTACTAGGACAAGCGCGCGGCGACGCAGTGTGCGTGAGTGCTTGCTTAACCTGTCTTTCAATTCCCCAGACTGTTAACCCGACAACACGCCCATAAGGAAGAATCCCCTCGGGATCAGTAGAAGCCACAGAAGAACTAAACAGACGGGATAAGGCATCAGGCTTGGTGTTCTTGCTACCCGGACGGTAAGAAATCACAAACTCGAAACGAGCGAAAAACAACGCCCAACGAGCTTGACGGGCATTAAGTCGTTTGGCAGAACGGATGTACTCAAGGTTCTTATGGTCTGTCCAAACGACAAAAGGAACGGTCGCCCCCTCCAACCACTGTCGCCATTCGCCTAGGGCTAAGCGGATGGCGAGCAGTTCACGGTTACCCACATCATAGTTGCGCTCAGATGGCGACAGGCGATGAGAAAAATAAGCGCAAGGATGAACCTTATCGTCAGACTGGAAGCGCTGGGATAGAATGGCTCCCACGCCTACCTCTGAAGCGTCAACCTCGACAATGAATTGTCTAGTGACGTCAGGAGTAACGAGGATAGGAGCGGACGTAAAACGTTCTTTTAGAAGATCAAAAGCTCCCTGGGCGGAACCGGACCACTTAAAACACGTCTTGACAGAAGTAAGAGCTGTGAGAGGGGCAGCAACTTGACCGAAATTACGAATGAAACGCCGATAGAAATTAGCGAAACCTCAAAAGCGCTGCAACTCGACACGTGACCTTGGAACGGGCCAATCACTGACAGCTTGGACCTTAGCGGAATCCATCTGAATGCCTTCAGCGGAAATAACGGAACCGAGAAAAGTAACGGAGGAGACATGAAAAGAGCACTTCTCAGCCTTTACGTAGAGACAATTCTCTAAAAGGCGCTGTAGAACACGTCGAACGTGCTGAACATGAATCTCGAGTGACGGAGAAAAAATCAGGATATCGTCAAGATAGACAAAAACAAAGATGTTCAGCATGTCTCTCAGAACATCATTAACTAATGCCTGAAAAACAGCTGGCGCATTGGCGAGACCAAACGGCAGAACCCGGTACTCAAAATGCCCTAACGGAGTGTTAAACGCCGTTTTCCACTCGTCCCCCTCTCTGATGCGCATGAGATGGTAAGCGTTACGAAGGTCCAACTTAGTAAAGCACCTGGCTCCCTGCAGAATCTCGAAGGCTGATGACATAAGGGGAAGCGGATAACGATTCTTAACCGTTATGTCATTCAGCCCTCGATAATCCACGCAGGGGCGCAGAGTACCGTCCTTCTTCTTAACAAAAAAGAACCCCGCCCCGGCCGGAGAGGAAGAAGGCACTATGGTACCGGCGTCAAGAGACACAGACAAATAATCCTCGAGAGCCTTACGTTCGGGAGCCGACAGAGAGTATAGTCTACCCCGAGGAGGAGTGGTCCCCGGAAGGAGATCAATACTACAATCATACGACCGGTGAGGAGGAAGGGAGTTGGCTCGGGACCGACTGAAGACCGTGCGCAGATCATGATATTCCTCCGGCACTCCTGTCAAATCGCCAGGTTCCTCCTGAGAAGTAGGGACAGAAGAAACGGGAGGGATGGCAGACATTAAACACTTCACATGACAAGAAACGTTCCAGGATAGGATAGAATTACTAGACCAATTAATAGAAGGATTATGACATACTAGCCAGGGATGACCCAAAACAACAGGTGTAAACGGTGAACGAAAAATCAAAAAAGAAATAGTCTCACTGTGGTTACCAGATACTGTGAGGGTTAAAGGTAGTGTCTCAAATCTGATACTGGGAAGATGACTACCATCTAAGGCGAACATGGGCGTAGGCTTCTCTAACTCTCTGAAAGGAATGTCATGTTTCCGAACCCATGCTTCGTCCATGAAACAACCCTCAGCCCCAGAGTCTATCAAGGCACTACATGTAGCACCCGAACCGGTCCAGCGTAGATGGACCGACAAAGTAGTACAGGATTTTGATGGAGAGACTTGAGTAGTTGAGCTCACCTGTAGCCCTCCGCTTACAGATGAGCTCTGGCTTTTACTGGACATGAATTAACAAAATGTCCAGCAACTCCGCAATAGAGGCACAGGCGGTTGGTGATCCTCCGTTCCCTCTCCTTAGTCGAGATGCGAATCCCTCCCAGCTGCATGGGCTCAGTCTCTGAGCCAGAGGAGGGAGATGGTTGCGATGCGGAGCAGGGAAACACCGTTGATGCGAGCTCTCTTCCACGAGCCCGGTGACGAAGATCTACCCGTCGTTCTATGCGGATGGCGAGAGCAATCAAAGAGTCCACATCTGAAGGAACCTCCCGGGAGAGAATCTCATCCTTAACCACTGCGTGGAGTCCCTCCAGAAAACGAGCGAGCAGCGCCGGCTCGTTCCACTCACTAGAGGCAGCAAGAGTGCGAAACTCAATAGAATAATCCGTTATGGACCGTTCACCTTGGCATAGGGAAGCCAGGGCCCTAGAAGCCTCCCTACCAAAAACTGAACGGTCAAAAACCCGAATCATCTCCTCTTTAAAGTTCTGGTACTTGTTAGAGCAATCAGCCCTTGCCTCCCAGATAGCTGTGCCCCATTCTCGAGCCCGGCCAGTAAGGAGTGAAATGACGTAAGCAACCCGAGCTCTCTCTCTAGAGTATGTGTTGGGTTGGAGAGAGAACACAATCTCACACTGCGTGAGAAAGGAGCGGCACTCAGTGGGCTGCCCGGAGTAGCAAGGTGGGTTATTAACCCTAGGTTCTGGAGGCTCGGCAGGCCAGGAAGTAACAGGTGGCACGAGACGAAGACTCTGGAACTGTCCAGAGAGGTCGGAAACCTGAGCGGCCAGGTTCTCCACGGCATGGCGAGCAGCAGACAATTCCTGCTCGTGTCTGCCGAGCATGGCTCCTTGGATCTCGACGGCAGTGTAACGAGCGTCTGAAGTCGCTGGGTCCATTCCTTGGTCGGTTCCTTCTGTCATGCAGGTGAAAGAGGACCCAAAAGCGACTTGGCGAAAACAGAGTCTTTAATCCAGTAAAGTAAATACAATCAAAAAAAACACAACTTTCACTCGAAAAGACGAGGACAAACTGGAGACTCGATCTTGAACAGCAGGTGAACAGCAGGTTGCCTCGGGAAGGCACTTGAACCAAACAGACTCAGACACCTGCTCACCACGCAGCATCTGAGGAAAACACGACACGACAGGGCGATACACAAACACAGCACGGTGAATTCTAGACAAGGAACCGACAGGGCAGAAACGAATAACAAGGAGAGAAATAGGGACTCTAATCAGGGAAAAGGATCGGGAACAGGTGTGGGAAGACTAAATGATTGATTAGGGGAATAGGAACAGCTGGGAGCAGGAACGGAACGATAGAGAGAAGAGAGAGCGGGAGAGTGAGAGAGGGAGGGGGAGAGAGAGGGATAGAAAGAGGGAAAGAACCTAATAAGACCAGCAGAGGGAAACGAATAGAAGGAGAAGAACAGGGACAAGGCATGATAATCAATGACAAAACATGACAACCATTACATATTGCCGTTTACCTCAGCTCATTGGCTATCGACCAAGCTAGATTTTAAGACGATCAGTGGTCACTGGGTTAAAATACAGTCACTCAATGAAACATCGGTCATATCATTGGTACGCAATGATGTCATTACTTGTTGTCTTCAAATAGGTTTCTTTCAGTCAGTCCGTCCCCCAAAATGACCCATCCAGTTGATTGCAATGAAACCAACATGACTGGAAAGGTCATGTTTAGTGTGTGTATTTACAACAAATGTGACGTCGAAAATTGAATGAGACGGAATTCACGACACAAGCGGTTCACAAAATGTTTCGTGTTAGGCTATAAAAATGTATTTTATCAAACAAAAGACCATTCATTGTGTAACAATGAGCATTGGGATTGCAGACAGAGGAAGATCGTCAAAGGTAAACTATTTATTTTATTGCAATTTGTGATTTTGTTACGCCTGTGCTGGTTGAAATAGTTTTTTTTTATGGGGCTCTGTCCTCAGATAATCACATCGTATTCTTTCGCAGTAAATCCTTTTTTAAATCTGACAACGCAGTTGGATTAGCAAGATTCTAGGCTTTCGAAACATGTGAGACACTTGTATTTTCATGAATGAATGTTTAATATGACTATTTATGTATCAATCACCGTATGTTGTCAAATTTAATCCTGCTAACTAACAGGTTCGGTGCGCTGAGAGGTTAAACAGGTCAACATTCACAAATTTTCCAGGACGTGTACTCAAAGCATGCGCGGACAAACTGTCAAGTGTCTTCCCTGACATTTTCAACCTCTCTCTGACCGAGTCCGTAATTGCCATGAAGTGCTTTGAAAGGCTGGTCATGGCTCACAACAACAGCATCCTCTCGAACACCCTAGACCCACTCCAATTCACACACTGCCCCAACAGATCCAAAAATGACGCAAACTCAATCGCACTCCACACTGCCCTTTCTCACCTGGACAAAAGGAATACCTTTGCGAGAATGCTGTTCATTGACTACAGCTCAGTGTTCAACATCATAGTGCCCACGAAGCTCATCACTAAGCTAAGGACTCTGGGACTAAACACCTCCCTCTGCAACTCGATCATGGACGTCCTGACGGGCTGCCCCCAGGTGGTAAGAGTAACCAACCACAAGTCTGCTACGCTGATCCTTAACACTGGGGCACCATAAGGGTGTGTACCTAGTCCCCTCTTGTATTCCCTTTTCACACATGACTGCGTAGCCAAACCCAACTCCAACACCATCATTAAGTTTGCTGACAACACAGCGGTGGTAGGCCTGATCACTGACAACGATGAGACGGCCTATGGGGAGGAGATCAGAGAACTGGCAGTGTGGTGCCAGGACAACAACCTCTCCCTCAATGTGAACAAGACAAAGGAGCTGATCGTGGACTACAGGAAAAGGTCGGCCGAACAGCATCTGACTGCTCAGCATCTGACTATAAGGTGCTACAGAGGGTAGTGCGAACTGCCCAATACATCACTGGGGCCAAGCTTCCTGTTTGTCACAGACTCCAGTCACCCAAGTTACTGTTTTCTCTGCTCCTGCACGACAAGTGGTACCGGAGCACCAAGTCTAGGACCAAAATGCTCCTCAACAGCTTCTACCCCCAAGTCTGCCCAAGACTGCTGAACAATTCATAAAAATCACCAGCAGACAATTTACATTGACACCCTCCCCTTCTTGTACACTGCTGCTACTTACCTATGCATAGTCACTTCACCCCCACCTACATGTACAGATTACCTCAGCTAGCCTGTACCCCTGCACTCGGTACCGGTGCCCCCTGTATATAGCCTCGTTATTGTTATTCTTATTGTGTTACTTTTTATTATTACTTTTTATTTTAGTCTACTTGGTAAATATTTTCTTCTTCTTGAACTGCACTGTTGGTTAAGGGCTTGTAAGTAAGCATTTCGCGGTAAAGTCTACACTTGTTGTATTCAAGTTTGACTTGATTTGATGGACAGCTGGAGATTGTAAGATTATATTTCAATTTAAAAAACCTCATCCAGCATTTTGTTTTCTTAGCAAGGGAGGAGAATTCTCCACTGTGAGAGGATCACGTACAAACGCAATGATATCCTTGGGCATGCTGTCATGTTTTGTCTTATATTGTCTTGTCATTTTGCTTTTCCTTCTGTTCGTTTTCCCCCTGCTGGTCTTTTTAGGTTCGTTCCCCTTTTTCTCTCTCCCTCTCTCTCTCTCTTCTCTCTATCGTTCCGTTCCTGCTCCCAGCTGGTCCTATTCCCCTAATCAATCATTTAGTCTTCCCACACCTGTTCCCTATCTTTTCCCCTGATTAGAGTCCCTATTTCTCCCCTTGTTTTCCGTTTCTGCCCTGTCGGATCCTTGTATATTGTTCACCGTGCTGTGTCTTTGTATCGCCCTGTCGTGTCGTGTTTTCCTCAGATGCTGCGTGGTGAGCAGGTGTCTGAGTCTGCTACGGTCAAGTGCCTTCCCGAGGCAACCTGCAGTTTATTATCGAGTCTCCAGTCAGTTCTCGTGATTACGAGTGGAATTGTTTTTTATACTTTATTTACCGCTCCGATTTGTCTAGGAGTATTGCTATTTCCTTAAACTGGATTAAAGACTCTGTTTTCGCCAAGTCGCTTTTGGGTCCTCATTCACCTGCATAACACATGCTGTCGTCTTCAAATCTGGTGGAGAAGTTGTCCCTCAGCTGCTTGATGAAATCTTCCATCACCTCTGTGACAACGCTGCGGCCTGGTCCTGTCATTTCTTCAGTGTGCTGAACTGCAGTAGCCTTAAAGATTACAAGTCCAAATCGAACAACTCAAGCTTCCTAGTAAAGGCCTTAAATATCTCTACCTTGTCTGCGACTGTTTCTCTATTCCTTGTAACTGCACAATTAACCTGTTTAAGTTACAGAATATGTCCTCTAAAAAAGCTGTTTGTGCAGCTTGCAGTTAACGATTCAATATTTATGCGTCGGGCCTCTATATGGGGCGGGCAGGCCACTTAAAATTCTATGCTTAGATTCAGAATTAGTCTGAGATTGAAATGTTTGCAGGGATATTTTCACTGCAAATAAGACACACTGGCTTGGATTCGGGAAAAGATGGAGAGATGAGCGTATATCGCTCTGTACATTCTTCTCTGAAACTTTTATTCTTGATACTTTTGAGAGCGACATTTTATCTTGCTATCAAGCAAATTGTTCTGAAAAAATGTCGACGTTGAAAAAGTAGTGTAGTCTACAGTAGGCTACGTGGACCTGTTTTACCCATTAATAAAGTAGTGGAGCCTACAGTAGGCTACGTAGCCCTGTTTTACCCATTAATAAAGTAGTGGAGCTTACAGTAGGCTACGTAGACCTGTTTTACCCATTAATAAAGTAGTGGAGCCTACAGTAGGCTACGTAGACCTGTTTTACCCATTAATAAAGTAGTGGAGCCTACAGTAGGCTACGTAGACCTGTTTTACCCATTAATAAAGTAGTGTAGCCTACAGTAGGCTACGTAGACCTGTTTTACCCATTAATAAAGTAGTGGAGCCTACAGTAGGCTACGTAGACCTGTTTTACCCATTAATAAAGTAGTGTAGCCTACAGTAGGCTACGTAGACCTGTTTTACCCATTAATAAAGTAGTGGAGCCTACAGCAGGCTACGTAGACCTGTTTTACCCATTAATAAAGTAGTGGAGCCTACAGCAGGCTACGTAGACCTGTTTTACCCATTAATAAAGTAGTGGAGCCTACAGTAGGCTACGTAGCCCTGTTTTACCCATTAATAAAGTAGTGGAGCTTACAGTAGGCTACGTAGACCTGTTTTACCCATTAATAAAGTAGTGGAGCCTACAGTAGGCTACGTAGACCTGTTTTACCCATTAATAAAGTAGTGGAGCCTACAGTAGGCTACGTAGACCTGTTTTACCCATTAATAAAGTAGTGGAGCCTACAGTAGGCTACGTAGACCTGTTTTACCCATTAATAAAGTAGTGGAGCCTACAGTAGGCTACGTAGACCTGTTTTACCCATTAATAAAGTAGTGTAGCCTACAGTAGGCTACGTAGACCTGTTTTACCCATTAATAAAGTAGTGGAGCCTACAGCAGGCTACGTAGACCTGTTTTACCCATTAATAAAGTAGTGGAGCCTACAGCAGGCTACGTAGACCTGTTTTACCCATTAATAAAGTAGTGGAGCACAGAGAAATAGACACAAATAATAATTGAATAGAGACATAGTGATCTTGTGAGCGTAGCCATATCAAAATGATTATCTTATTGTCACTGAATATATTATGTACTAATCATATGTGTTTAACATGTTACATTTGTAGAATAGGCCAATTAAGTGTGTTAATATTCTATACTTATTATGTTCTGGACCGCCGTCATCCAATTGTTATAATAGGATTGGAAGCAATAGCCTACCCAGGTGTGTTCAACTATTTCAGCACCGTTTCACACTGTTCTGAGTCAAGCATGATGACTGGTCACTGACTGGTCACTATTTTCACTGAATCTCCATTTGGGTATTGGTTAGCCTACAATTAGGGTGTGGAAATGGTCACGTTGTAGAGCGCGTTTTTTTTCTTTTTTCTTGGAATAGAAACACCATAATATGAATCAAATTAATTAAGCTAAAATTAAAATCATTCCCATATACCTTGTTCTTTAAAAAATATATATATATTCTCAAGTACAGCCAATATTACAAAAAGTCACATGCTTCTCAAAGATGCCCTCTGGTGGTCAAACTAGCACTAATGGCAACAATGGCTGACAATGAAATAACATGCCATAGAATTCTGTGGCAGACCGCAAGGTGTGCTGCAGTATGATGCAACTTTTACAGGAAGTACCACTGTACATATAGACACTAAATATCTCACATTTCTGATATGGTCTGGCTGTGGTGCTCAGCATGGTGTGAAATTGTGTTTCTGAGCATGAGGATGGTTGGATGCGTGTGTGATCATTCCCATGTCAACCCATAAACCATAAGCACCAACATACTGTATGAAGTTAATAGGAGCATTTCAAGTTGGGTGTCTACTGAAAGATAAGAGTCTATATTTTAGAGAAAATAAAGCATACTGTACATAAAAATGCTCAACCATTTTCCGTCGTAAAAATGTGGCATAGGTAAAGGCTTTGCATTCTGGTCAAACAGATGGAAAAGGGGTCTTAGAAAATATTTTTAAAGTCTTAAAAGGTATTAAAAATGCATCAAAACCCAATAATATTAAGTAAAGACCCCCACTAACTAATATCAACACTAATATTTAGTTTCTAATATCAACACTTATTTAGTTTTGGACATTTGGTCAATATGTTTACATAATATGGATCTATTCCATATTTTATTGGGCTACAGCCTGAATGCAAAATGTATTAAATTGATGTTTTTTTCACACCCATCTACATACAATTCCCAATAATGACACAGTGAAACATGTTTTAAGAAATGTTAGCAAATATCGTATTCACACCCCTAAATCGATACATCTTCGAATCACCTTTGGCAGCAATTACAGCAGTTAGTATTTTTGGGTAAGTCTCTAAGCGGGTTAGCACACCTGGATTGTACAATATTTACATGTTATTATTTATCAAATTCGTCAAGCTCTGTCAAGATGGTCATGACTAGATAACCATTTTCATGTCTTGCCTTAGATTTTCAAGCTGATTTAAGTCAAAACTGTAACTCAGCCACTCAGGAACATTCAATATCGTCTTGGTAAGCAACTCCAGGGTGTTTGTGTCCCAGTCTATGAACCAGGTTTTCCTCTAGGATTTTGCCTGTGCTTAGATCTATTCCGCTTCTTTTTATCCCCCAAAAACTCACTTGTCTTTGCCGATGATTTAAAAAAACATGATGAATAGGCTACAGTAGTGAAATAATTACAATTTAGCAATTAAACACTGGGGTGATAGATTTTGGAATGTTTACTGGAACATATACTTATTGTTTTGGAATATTTGTATTCTGTACAGGTTTCCTTCTTTTCACTCTGTCATTAAGGCTAGTATTGTGTAGTAACTACAATGCTGTTGATCCATCCTCAGTTTTCTCCTATCACAGCCATTAAACTCTGTAACTGTTTTAAAGTCAGATTTGGCCTCGTGGTGAAATATCTGAGCGGTTTCCTTCCTCTCCTGTAACTGAGTAAGGAAGGATGCCTGTATATTCTTAGTGACTGGGTGTATTGATGCACCATCTGAAGTGTAATTAATAACTTAACCATGCTCAAAGGGATATTCAATGTCTGCTTTTTTCATATTTACCCATCTACCAATGGGTGCCCTTCTTTGTGAGGCAATGTAAAACCTCTGGTCTTTGTGGTTGAATCTGTGTTTGAAATGAACTGCTTGACTGAGGGACCTTACAGATAATTATATGTGGGGTACAGAGATGACGTACTCATTCAAAAATCATGTTAAACACTATTATTGCACACAGAGTGAGTCCATGCAACGTATTATGTGACTTGTTAAGCACATTTTGACACCTGAACTTATTTAGGCTTGCCATGGCAAAGGGGTTCAATATTTAATGACTCAAGACATTTCAGCTTTTAATTGTCAATTAATTTGTAAAAATGCCTAAAATCATAATTCCACTTTGACATTATGGGGTATTGTGTGTGTAGGCCAAATACAAGAAAAATCTCAATGTAATACATTTTATATTCACAACAAAATGTGGAAAACGTCAAGGGTTGTGAATACTTTCTGAAGGCAGGCAAGGTTGTAATAATGAATATTTTCAGCAAATGTATCTGTCCTTATGGCCTTCTGCATGTTTACTTGAGTCCTAACTTGAGGCACTGGTATATTTACCTGCAGTGCTTCTCCTTCGTACTCAACTGTGTCTGCAGTGCTATTTGCAGTGTTAGCTCTTTCAACTTGAGGTGACTCACATCTTCCCCTCTGTCTGTCAACTTGAGTGCTTCCGGCAGTTACTTTGTTTTTGCTTTGCCTTTCCTCTGTAAGTACAGGGTCGATCCATCTTGACCTATTGCGTAGCACAGCCAGGAGTCTCTCCTGAAATTCTCAGAACACTTCACCTAACTGAAAACATTAACGTTTCCTTTTAATTAATGAAAAACTTTAGAGAGTGAATTTCCAAAACTTTGAAACTCTACTTAGTCGTCTTACTCATTCCACTCGTACCACTTTCTCCCTAAAGGCTGAGGCTAGCTACACCCAGGCTCCATTGTAACATTGACTGAGGTGAGAGTGTTTATGAGAGAGCAGATGGACCAGAGATTAAGGAGAGGACAACAGATGTGTAGACTGACAAATATGAGTTGCTCAGAGGGCATGCAGGACATGGAGGTTGTGTCAGGATTTGGCCAGGGTTGTTCCGGTTTTTGGTCACTAGATGCCCCCATTGTGCTTTTTGACCTTTTGTTTTCCCTTGATCCCCATTATTATTTGCACCTGTGCCTCGTTTCCCCTGATTGTATTTAAACCCTTAGTTTTCTTCAGTTATTTGCTCTGTGTTTGTATGTTAGCACCCAGCCCTAGTATTCTGTGTACTCTTGTTGATCCCGGTGGACTCTCTTGTGGAATTCTATTTTTTGTTCTTGTTTATTTATTTTTGAGTATCTTTTGATGCTTTTTATGTTATACCTACCACCTTGTGGATTTTCCTTTTTGTCTTGGAGGATTACCTTTGTTCTTGTGGAATTCCTTTTGAGGTTGTGGAGTTACATGTTTTCCTGAAGGACTTCACTTTTTTACTTCATTAAATACACCGTCTCAAGTACTGCTGTGTCTGCCTCATCTTCTGGGTTCTGCCGACTATTCGTGGCTCAGTTGGTTAAGTGACTGTTTCTCACTCCGGAGACCCGGGTTCGAAACCGGGTCCTGACAGGTTGTACAGTACTACTGTGGAGTTGACACACGTTGAACTGGGTGGCATTGAGGACCCTATATATAGTGGAATTACATGTGCAGACAATATATACTGTCGATGAATGTATAGGTTGATAGTCAGCCACTCTCTCCAGGGCCCTGTTTCCAGATAGCGATGGAATGTAGGCTTACGAGTGTTTAAACCGTACATCTTTCCAACAACGGTCGAAGATGAAACAGGCGTTTCACAAAACACCATGTAGAGAGAATGGTCGCTAAGTGCATCGTTGGAGCATGTGTCAAAGGGAGCGCTGCTCTCGGATCAGCTTTCTCCATTCTAATCTCTCCTTAAAATTGTAATTATTTCACAATACTGACAACGGATCAGCTCTTAGAGAGATAACACCACCTATGGCTGCAAATATTAAGGTGGCTTATTCTAATGCTTACCCACTACAAATGCACTTAATCACACATTTGGCACATCATTGCACACAGGCTACAAATCATGAAATTGTATATTGAGACAAATTATCGACACTAGCCTTCAAAGTAGCAAAATATAACTAAATCGATAGAACATGAAATGTATTTCAATATTATTTAAATAGGCCTATAGCCTACTGTTTATATTTGAATGGCGTCATTGTGGTTTTCATTTGAAGCATATTTGTATACGTCGCTTGTTTGTGTCAACTGCAAAGACAATGGCAACTTTGTTCTGAAGTTATCGGTGTCACAGGAAGTGGATAAACCATGTGATTCTACGTTTATCGGAGATTGTCTCTGTCTAAAGTGACGTGGGAGGGCAAAAAAAAAATGTTGGGACAATGCACGTAGCTGTTCTAGATAACAAAGGTTTTCAAGTGCAACGTTGATAACGATGGTTTTGGGAAACAACTCGTGGATTTAATGATGCTCCTACAAAGGTTCTAAAGATAAACTTAGCCTTAAGATGCTTTTGGGAAACTTGGCCCACATGAATACTAGATTACAGATATTGATTTTGCAATTAACAAATATAGATATGTAACAAACATTGTAAAGAGTAAGATGAAAGAGAGACAGTAATGTTGGTACTCTGTTGGTATTCTGATAGCAACTATGCTCCAGGCATTCAGTCTAAGATTAAATAGATGTAGCAGGCAGCACCATGCTGAGGTGATGCCAGGCCAAGTATCACACACACACACGCACACAAGCATGGACCCACAAAAATACACACATGCACACACATTCTTAGACCCCACACAACCAATGAGCCCTCCCACCCCATGCCAGGTGCATCTGTGTTTGCAGTCAAACAGCAGGACATGGGGAGGGCTATTTCAGGGCCAGGACAGATTGAAATCCGGATTAATCTCAGTTTAAATTCTCTCATTCTTCTGAGCAACACTAAATCCAAATCAAATGACTCACCAGTCGGAGCCCCCCACTCCTCCTGACTTGCAACTGTTCAGTGTTTCTCAAGCTGTGGCTCATAAAGGCTTAACTAATTACTAGTGACAATCTAGAGCCAGTGGAAACATCCCTAATGAAAGGACTGACTGGGATTCGTCATTGGGACAACAGTTTGCCCTCTGAAGATGGGCAGAACTAAATCACAGGAGAACACACTAATCTGGAGCCTCTAATCTGCAATCCCCTGTAAATCTGATGATGAGAATTCACAAGAATGGTTTCTCTATCTTTCCCTTCCTTACTCACGCCGTCCTAGTATCTTCCTCCTATTTTGTAATGTATGTGGAGTATGGGATATGTGTGCGTGTGTGCGTGTGTGCGTGTGTGTGTGTGTGTGTGTGTGTGTGTGTGTGTGTGTGTGTGTGTGTGTGTGTGTGTGTGTGTGTGTGTGTGTGTGTGTGTGTGTGTGTGTGTGTGTGTGTGTGTGTGTGTGTGTGTGTGTGTGTGTGTCCAGTTCTGTATGAAGTGGTCAATCAGACATACACTTCCCACATAACCATCTAGTCGTGTGATGGATGCAGAGGAGTGGAGAAAGAGGGATGTGTGTGTGATGGAAGAGTGGGGGAGAGGAAGCAGCCGGTATTATGTGAGGGAGGTAGATGAGTTCCCTCCTGACAGTGTTGACATGCCCATCCAACAGCAGAGCCATACACATACTGGGTGGGACACACACACACACACAGGTATACCATACAATTCTATGCACAAGGTTGTCACGCCCTGGTCTTAGTATTTTGTGTTTTCTTTATTATTTTGGTCAGGCCAGGGTGTGACATGGGTTTATTATGTGGTGTGTTTAGTCTTGTTTTTTTGTAGGTATTGGGATTGTGTTATAGTGGGGTCTTCTAGAAAAGTCTATGGTTGCCTGAAGTGGTTCTCAATCAGAGGCAGGTGATTATCGTTGTCTCTGATTGGGAACCATATTTAGGCAGCCATATTCTTTGAGTGTTTCGTGGGTGATTGTTCCTGTCTCTGTGTTTGTTTGCACCAGATAGGCTGTTTAGGTTTTCGCGGTACGTTTCTTGTTTTTGTAATGTTTGTGTTTATTCGTTAATTAAACATGTATCAAAATTACCACGCTGCATTTTGGTCCGATCCTTGCTACACCTCTTCTTCAGAGGAGGAGATAGAAGAAAACCGTAACAAAGGTCTACTTTTAACCAGAAGGGAACTAGGGTTCCAATTTTGGAACACCCCCCCAAGTTCAGCTGGAAGGTGGCGCATGGAACGCAAAAATATTCCTAAAAATATTTAACCTCCACACATTAACAAGTCCAATGGCTCAAATGAAAGATAAACACCTTGTTTATCTACCCAGCAAGTCAGATTTCTAAAATGTTTTACGGCGAAAACATAGCACATATTTATGTCAAACCACCACCGAAGACACAGCTAATTTGCATAGCCAAGTTTAAAAAAATATGCAATCAACAAACGCAGGATTAAAAGAAAAATAATGCACTAACCTTTTGAAATCTTCATCAGATGACAGTAATATAACATGTTACACAGTACATTTATGTTTTTTTCAATAATATGCTATATATATCCATAAATCTCTGTTTACAATGATGCATCGTTCAAAAAATGCTACTCAAATGTCCTGAGAAATGACGATAGCTCCGGCAGACAACGTCAGCTAACAAGGAATACACATCATAAACTTTGACTAAATATGTATGTTCTACATATATATAGTTAGATACACTTCTTCTGAATGCAATCGCTGTGTTACATTTATTTTTAACTTACAGGTTTCGTTCACTAGGCTATACTATGAGTCGGCGCTCAAAAAGTAGCATTATGGCTCCTCTATCTTGGAGTCCACATAAACCCAAATTTACCACATAAATATTCCCTTACCTTTGCTGTTCTTCCATCAGAAGACCTGGAAGGAATTATACTTACCAAAAAAAGCCTTTAGTTTTGCAGTCTGTGTCTTTCGGTTCTCAAACACGACACATTTCGGTTGAAATGTAGCCAAAAGTCAAGTGGATGCGCACCAAAACGTCGAACTTACATATTATATGTCGATTAAACTTGTCAAACTAACTTCATAATCAAGCTTTAACATGTTATAAAGGTGTACAGCAATTGTGAGGACGAACAGAAACGCATGCATTGTATAATCGATCTTGGAAAAAAGACAGGACAGGAGCAGAGCGCGCATAAAAGTGACCTGTTTTTTCACGTGACCGAAAGGTTTAACCCTGCCAAAGCTGAGATCGATCGAGCTGAAGACAGAGAGACTGTTCCCAGACCTGTAAGTGCTTGGGGGGCAGCGGGGGCAGTAGACAGCCCTATCCCCAACAGGTTTTAACAATTCCTACTGACCATTTTACAAAAACACATTTTCTGGAAGATCTGTGCAGATACAAAGTTTGGTAACAGAATCTCTGTAAAACTTCCCTCGGTGTTCTGTGTCCACGTTTTCCAACAACTCTGTTAAATATCTGCTGCGAATTAAGATTCAACGATGTCTGCAGAAAGGATGGGGTGTCACCTATGACATGACACATTGACTTTGAAAAAAATCTCTCTTGGTTTTTGAACTACGGTAAGTGAAGTGGATTTACACCCGGTAACAGAATTGCGGTTATGGAATTTCATCATGGGTCCCGGAGCTGTACTACACAGAAATGCATAACTATGGATAGGATTGTCGTTCTCATCATGTTCATATATCCTAAATACAATGCATTCGGAAAGTATTCAGACCCCTTGACTTTTCCCACATTTTGTTCCACAAATTGATTAAATATTTTTTGTCATCAATCTACACACAATACCGCATAATGACAAAACTAAAACAATGTATTAAAAATAAAAACCTGAAATACCTTATTTACATAAGTATTCAGACCCTTTGCTATGAAACATGAAATTGAGCTCAGGTGCATCCTGTTTCCATTGACCATCCTTGAGATGTTTCTACTTGATTGGACTCCACCTGTGGTAAATTCAATTGATTGGACATGATTTGGAAAGGCACACACCTGTCTATTCTAAGGTCCATCAGTTGACAGTGCATGTCAGAGCAAAAACCAAGCCACGAGGTCGAAGGAATTGTCTGTAGAGCTCCGAGACAGGATTGTGTCGAGGCACAGATCTGGGGAAATGTACCAAAATATTTCTGCAGCATTAAATCTCCAGAGGGTACTGAGGTCTGCACAACGCATCACCGGGGGCAAACTACCTGCCCTCCAGGACACCTACAGATCATCAAGGACAACAACCACCCGAGCCACCGCCTGTTCACCCCGCTATCATCCGGAAGGCGAGGTCAGTACAGGTGCATCAAAGCTGGGACCGAGAGACTGAAAAACAGCTTCTATCTCAAGGCCATCAGACTGTTAAACAGCCACCACTAACATTGAGTGGCTGCTGCCAACACACTGACTCAACTCCAGCCACTTTAATAATGGGAATTGATGGGAAATTATGTAAAATATATCACTAGCCACTTTAAACAATGCTACCTAATATAATGTTTACATACCTTACATTATTCATCTCATATGTATACGTATATACTGTACTCTATATCATCTACTGCATCCTTATGTAATACATGTATCACTAGCCACTTTAACTATGCCACTTTGTTTACATACTCATCTCATATGTATATACTGCACTCAATACCATCTACTGTATCTTGCCTATGCCGCTCTGTACCATCTCTCATTCATATATCTTATGTACATATTCTTTATCCCCTTACACTTGTGTCTATAAGGTAGTAGTTTTGGAATTGTTAGCTAGATTACTTGTTGGTTATTACTACATTGTCGGAACTAGAAGCACAAGCATTTCGCTACACTCGCACTAACATCTGCTAACCATGTGTATGTGACAAATAAAATTTGATTTGAAATGTCCCCAAGAACACAGTGGCCTCCATAATTTTTTTATGTTGACAAGGCAAGTCGGTTAAGAACAAATTCTTATTTACAAAGACGTCCTACACATGCCAAACCCAGACAATGCTGGGCCACTTGTGCAACGCCCTATGGGAGTCCCACTCACAGCCACTTGTGACACAGCATGGTTTCAAACCAGGGTGTCTGTAGTGACGCCTCTAGCACTGAAATGCAGTGCCATAGACCGCTGCCCCACTCAGGATCCCTAATGGAAGAAGTTTGGAACCACCAAGACTTTTCCTAGAGCTGGCCGCCCAGCCAAAGTGAGCAATTGGGGGAGAAGGGCCTTGGTCAGGAAAGTGACCAAGAACCCGATGGTCACTCTGACAGAGCTCCAGAGTTCTTCTGTGGAGATGGGAAAACCTTCCAGAAGGACAACCATCTCTGCAGCACTCCACCAATCAGGCCATTATGGTAGAGTGGCCAGACAGAAGCACATGACAGCCCACTTGGAGTTTGCCAAAAGGAACCTAAAGGACTCTCAGGCCATGAGAAACAAGGTTCTCTGGTCTGATGAAACCAAGATTGAACTCTTTCGCCTGAATGCCAAGCGACATGTCTGGAGGAAACCTGGCAACATCCCTACGGTGAAGCTTGGTGGTGGCAGCATCATGCTGTGGGGATGTATTTCAGCGACAGGGACTAGGGGTCGGGATCGAGGGAAAGATGAACGGAGCAAAGTACAGAAAAATCCTTGATGAAAACCTACTCCAGAGCACTCAGACCTCAGACTGGGGCGAAGATTAATCTTGAGAAACCCCCCAAATACAGGTGTGCCAAGCTTGTAGCATCATACCCAAGAAGACTTGAGGCTGTAATTGCTGCCAAAGGTGCTTCAACAAAGTACTGAGTAAAGGGTCTGAATACTTATGTAAATGTAATATTTCAGTTCTTTATTTTTAATACATTTGCAAAAACTTCTATAAATGTCAAGGGGTCTGAATATTTTCCGAATGCACTGTACGCAGGGTGTATAAATGAGGCCCCAGGCATTGACCTCTAAATTGGTGAGGCACTCAGCATCTGGGCAGCAACAGACATCCCTCCCTCTATCCCCTCTGCATCAGATCAGCAGGAGGCACGGGCTAATTGCAGAAAATGAAGAGGAGGATGGATTGTTGTTGTTTGTCACCAGTGCCACAATTGGAGCTGTCAGTGATTAGAGGCAGCATGGGCCTGCTCCACTTTCAGAGCACACAGTCTTATTTCAATGTCCCAAGAGCTATGTCAACCTCTCCTTAAACCTGTTCCTCTGGTATTTAGCCTCAGCTAACTGCTAATCGTTATCAGCAACATTCTAAATGCAAAATCAGCAGGCTAACGAAGAGGAACAAACACTTTGCAAAATACCTAAAAGGTGATGGACAAACTTGGAAATGAGTTGAGCGTGATTAGTGGCACTGAAGGGTACATTATGAGGTCACTCACCAGTATAAACCTGAGGTGTGTCTCCTTTATATGTTTGTGTTGACCATTTCCGTCTCGCTTTAAATGACGTTCACCTCATAAAGGCTTCATAAAGCATTCATAATGTCTTTGTAAGCGCTACATAAATGTGTTACAATGCATCTATAATTGTATGTCATGCTTTATAGAGGGTTCATAAATGTGGCATGTCTATGTGACATAATCACCAATGTCAAATGTGACGTAACCCACCATGTCGAATATGATATAAACATGTGCAGCCTTTATTTAGGGTGACATGTTGTGCTGAAGGATGGCATATGCTCTAAAGTGAAGTCATGTTAGTCACATTACACCATTCTCAGGCACTTCCACCCAAATGCGCGGAAGGTCTGGTGGGCCAACGCATTAAACTTGGCCTTCATTAGTTCGGGTTAAGTTTCAAATACAATTTTAAGAAGATACATTGTGGAAATGGGCAGGGTTTAGCCATAATTATGACTTTTTGACTGTGTTAACTAGTGACGATGACAAATACTTTACTCAGATCACTCCTATAGAATTGTATGGACACTCCCACTAAGGCCACCTTTGAATGCTTGATATCCCAGGCTTATATTTGCTGTGTGCGCAATAGCCTGGGGATGATAAGAGCGTCTGCTAAATGACTTAAATGTAATGTAAATGTAAATGGATGACGTTACACCAAGAAACACTTACCTTGATGAAAGCCCCCAACCTTAAAAAATGTAAAGAGTATTTCTTCTGGAACCAAGTGACATGTTCCTCTGTACGTACACAAACACGGACACAACAAAGAACTGAGCCATACCGTGCCATGCTGGGCCCAGTCAGGTCTTTTTCACACATTCCCCCACTCCCCCACTGAAAGATCAAAATGTTGGCACCATTGTTAACAGGCTGTAATCAAGTCCTTGTCTCCAGCATGGGAAGAGGAGTACCTGGGGCCTCATTTATACAAATGGTCTTAGGTTTATACTTGAACTTCATAAAAGATACTGAGCATAAAAAAACCTTGCTCCCGCAGGTTCTAAGCCCATTCGTAGCTTACGCTCCTGTGAACTATGAATCTCAAATTAACTTAAAATTGATGGCGCCTGAACGTGCCTTTACAATCAGTGATTTCCCTTTATAGAATGCTGGCACAATTGAGGGTTTAGTAAGGAATAGCCATGGACCAAGAGAGAAGAGCAAACTTTTTGGAAGACAGGATCACGGCGATGGGAGAGGAGATTGAAGACAGGCAACACGTATTATTCGGTGACCTAAATAGTGGGTTGACAAACACAGCCAAAACGGGTAGCTTGGGAGTGTGTCGCTGCTGCAGTGAATGAGGTTGGGGCAGCAAGACAGAGCTGTGGCTGATGTGAAAAAGAAATGGTCTGACAAACTGCAGGGGAAGAAAAATAGCCAAACATAACCAGCAGGAAAATCACTTTACCTCAAGTCTCGCAAAGAGATGAGATCATTTCAACGTCACAGTAAGGTTAAATAAATAACTACTTATGTGTGGTTTTCTGCGTAAGTCATAGTCCATTGTATAAATGAGGCCCCTGGTGCGGTCGTCTCAGGTTGGACTGACACAAGCACACGTTTTTCAGGTCCATCAACTCATTTAAATATCTCTCACACCCTACATAGTCCATCTGTAAATAGCCCACCCAATCCACCGACCTCATCCCCATATTGTTTTTATTTACTTTAATGCTCTTTTGCACACCAGTATCTATACTTGCACATCATCATCTGCTCATCTATACTTCCAGTGTTAATTTGCTAAATTGTAATTACTTCGCTACTATGGCCTATTTATTGCCTTACCTCCTCACGCCATTTGCACACACTGTATATAGACCTTCCTTTTTTCTATTGTGTTATTGACTGTACGCTTGTTTATTCCATGTGTAACTCTGTGTTGTTTGTGACACACTGCTTTGCTTTATCGTGGCCAGGTCGCAGTTGTAAATGAGAATAATTTTTGGGGTTTATAATAAAACAGTAACTTGTGGATCATGAGAGAACCTTCATACATCAGCAGAACGTCAAGAGCCTATATATTGACACTTCATGTAGAATCCTGTAATACTTTGTGTCACGTCTTGGTCATTGCATTTTGTGTTTTTGTTATATGTTTGGGTAGGCCAGGGTGTGACATGGGTTTATATGTTGTTTTCGTATTGGGGTTTGTATTATTTGGGATCGCGGCTGATTAGGGGTGTTGTATAGGCTTGGCTGCCTGAGGCGATTCTCAATCAGAGTCAGGTGATTCTCGTTGTCTCTGATTGGGAACCGTATTTAGGGAGCCATAGTTTCGCTTTGTATTTCGTGGGTGATTGTTCCTGTCTTTGTGTAGTGTTCACCAGATAGGCTGTAATAGGTTCACGTTCCGTTTGTTGTTTTCGTCTTTCAGTTATTTCATGTACCTCATTTTCATTCATTAAAGTCATGAGTAACCAACACGCTGCATTTCGGTCTGACTCTCTTCTTTCAACAGATGAACGCCGTTACAGAATCACCCACCACTCACGGACCGAGCAGTGTGTAAACTGGCAGCGACAGCGACAGCTTCAGCAGCGAAAGGAGGACGTTATGGACAGTAGAGGCATGGAGTATACGACGTGGGAAGAAATCGACAGGTGGGCGGCCGACCCAGAGAGAGTGCAGGCGCCCGCCTGGGATTCGCTACAGCAATGCGAAGAGGACTATAGGCGAATGGAGTCAAAGAAAAAGACACGCCGGAAAAACGGAGAGACGCTGGTATAAACAGGCAGCGACAGCTGGAGCAGCAAAAGGAGGATGAATTATTTGGAGAATGGACATGGGAAGACGTGTTGGATGGTAAAGGTTGTTACACTTGGGAGGAGATATTGGCCGGAAGAGATCGCCTCCCATGGGAACAGGTGGAGGCACTAAGGAGAGCAGAGGCAGCCGGAGATAGGAGCCGACGATACGAGGGAACACGGTTGGCAAGGAAACCCGAAAAGCAGCCCAAAAAAATTATTGGGGGGTGGCTAGAAGGGATTATGGTTATGCCAGGTAGGAGACCTGCGCAAACTCCCTGTGCTCACCGTTGGGCTAGAGGGACCGGGCAGGCACCGTGTTATGCTATGGAGCGCATGGTGTTTTCAGTGCGGGAGCATAGCCCGGTGCGGCACATACCAGCCCTTCCTATTGGCCGGGCTAGAGTGGGCATCGAGCCAGGTAAGCTTGGGCAGGCTCGGTGCTCAAGAGCTCCAGTGCGCCTGCACGGTCCGGTCTATCCAGAGCCACATCCACACACCAGTCCTCCGGTAGCAGCTCCCCGCACCAGGCTTCCTGTGCGTGTCCTCAATCCAGTACCACCAGTTCCAGCACCACGCACCAGGCCTTCAGTGCGCCTCCCCTGTTCAGCGCAGCCAGCGCTTTTCTCCTCTCCTGCGCTGCCGGGGTCTCCCGCCTGTTTAGCGCAGCCAGAGCCTTTATCCTCTCCTGCGCTGCCGGAGTCTCCCATCTGCCCAGCGCCGCCAGTGCCGCCATTCTGCCCAGCGCCGCCAGTGCTCCCAGTCTGCCCAGCACAGCCAGTGCTCCCAGTCTGCCCAGCGCCGCCAGTGCTCCCAGTCTGCCCAGCGCCGCCAGTGCTCCCAGTCTGCCCAGCGCCGCCAGTGCTCCCAGTCTGCCCAGCGCCGCCAGTCTGCCCAGCGCCGCCAGCGCTCCCAGTCTGCCCAGCGCCGCCAGTGCCGCCAGTCTGCCCAGCGTCGCCAGTCTGCCCAGCGCCGCCAGTCTGCCCAGCGCCGCCAGTGCTCCCAGTCTGCCCAGCGCCGCCAGTGCTCCCAGTCTGTCCAGCGCCGCCAGTGCTCCCAGTCTGCCCAGCGCCGCCTGTGCCACCAGTCTGCCCAGCGTCGCCAGTCTGCCCAGCGCCGCCAGTCTGCCCAGCGCCGCCAGTGCTCCCAGTCTGCGCAGCGCCGCCAAAGCCGCCAGTCTGCCCAGCGCCGCCAGTGCTCCCAGTCTGCCCAGCATCGACAGTCTGCCCAGCTCCGCCAGTCTGCCCAGAGCCGCCAGTCTGCCAGGATCCACCAGATGTGCCAGGATCCACCAGAGTCTGCCAGTCTGCAGAGAGCTGTCAGCCTGCATGGAGCAGTCAGAGCTGTCAGTCTGCATGAAGCAGCCAGAGATGTCAGTCTGCATGATGCAGCTAGAGCTGCCAGTCTGCAAGGAGCTGCTAGTCTGCAAGGTGCTGCCAGCCTGCATGGAGCAGTCAGAGCCGTCAGCCTGCATGGAGCAGTCAGAGCTGTCAGCCTGCATGGAGCAGTCAGAGCTGTCAGTCTGCAGGAAGCAGCCAGAGCTGTCAGTCTGCATGAAGCAGCCAGAGCTGTCAGTCTGCATGAAGCAGCCAGAGCTGCAGTCTGCATGAAGCAGCCAGAGCTGTCAGTCTGCATGAAGCAGCCAGAGCTGTCAGTCTGTAAGAAGCAGCCAGAGCTGTCAGTCTGCATAGAGCAGCTAGATCCGCCAGACAACCAGTCTCTTCCAGATCTGCCAGACAACCAGTCTCTTCCAGATCTGCCAGTCAACCAGAATCTTCCAGATCTGCTAGTCAACCTGAATCTTCCAGTTCCGCCAGCAAGCCAGGATTTACCGGAGCCTACTACCTGCCTGAGCTTCATCTCAGTACTGGGCTTCATCTCAGTACTGGGCTTCATCTCAGTACTGGGCTTCCTCTCAGTACTGGGCTTCCCCTCAGTCCCGAGCTGCCCCTCTGTCCCGAGCTGCCCCTCTGTCCCGAGCTGCCCCTCTGTCACGAGCTGCCCCTCTGTCCAGTGGGGATCTGGGTGAGGACTATTGCGAAGGGGAGGAACAAGGACATTAATGGAGTGGGGTCCACGTCCCGAGCCGGAGCCGCCACCATGGACAGACGCCCACCCGGACCCTCCCTATGGTTTGAGGTGCGTCCGGGAGTCCGCACCTTAGGGGGGGGGGGGTTCTGTCACGCCTTGGTCATTGCATTTTGTGTTTTTGTTATATGTTTGGGTAGGCCAGGGTGTGACATGGGTTTATATGTTGTTTTCGTATTGGAGTTTGTATTATTTGGGATCGCGGCTGATTAGGGGTGTTGTATAGGCTTGGCTGCCTGAGGCGATTCTCAATCAGAGTCAGGTGATTCTAGTTGTCTCTGATTGGGAACCGTATTTAGGGAGCCATAGTTTCGCTTTGTATTTCGTGGGTGATTGTTCCTGTCTTTGTGTAGTGTTCACCAGATAGGCTGTAATAGGTTCACGTTCCGTTTGTTGTTTTCGTCTTTCAGTTATTTCATGTACCGCATTTTCATTCATTAAAGTCATGAGTAACAAACACGCTGCATTTCGGTCCGACTCTCTTCTTTCAACAGACGAACGCCGTTACACTTTGTTTGAAGTGAGACACTTTCGGCCGCTCATAACACATGCATCGACTCTATATCGCATGACGCTGTACTTTAAGTCAGACACCTTTGGTCATTCGTAACATGTACATGAAGGCCTAATGATGTGAACATAAATGTACTAACATTTAATTATCACTAAGAGCTAAAGCAAATAAACATGAAAAACATTTTTAAACCATTAAATGTCCTTTTTATTTGTACATTTTTAAAACAATACAAATACATTAAGTTTAATTTGGGCCAGCAATGCAATTACATTGAACACTACTGTACACTGGGCTGTGAATAGTGTAGCTTGTTCCTGAGCTGGCAGACAACTTGTTCTTGCCTCTCTGCCTGCTGGATGTACTGCATGTCGGTTCCAACCTTAAAAGCAACAAAGAAAGTCAGCAGGTCCGATAGGAAATGCCTTTGTCACACCATCTGTGCTGCGCCAGAAACTCTGAATGGGGAGATGGGGAAACTCCATTCGATTCGTATTATTATATTCCTCTTTCATTTACATACCTTGTGACGTGACTATGAGACATGGCTGTATCTAGGGAGATTTGTATTTAGCTCAGCCTGCTAGCTATCAAGGTTTTGGCTAGCTAGCAATTGCTATGAATCCACCAGAAAAAAAAATGAAATAACGATTGAGGTAGCTAGAGTATGTAATCTAACTCAACACTCAACTAGTACAAACAAATTTAAATGTCAATATACTGTACGGTGCCTTCGCAAAGTATTCAGACGCCTTTACTTTTTCCACATTTTGTTACTTTACAGCCTTTATTCTAAAATGGATTAAATCGTTTATTCCCCCCCTCATCAATCTACGCACAATTCCCCATCATGACAAAGCAAAAACGATGTATTTTTAATTTTTTTGCTAATTTATAAAACAAAAAAACATGAAATATCACATTTACATAAGTATTCAGACCCTTTAATCAGTACTTTGTTGAAGTGCCATTGGCAGCGATTACAGCACCAAGTCTTCTTGGGTATGATGTTACAAGCTTGGCACACCTGTATTTGGGGAGTTTCTCCCATTCTTCTCTGCTCTCAAGCTCTGTTAGGTTGGATGGGGAGCATTGCTGCACAGCTATTTTCAGGTCTCTCCAGAGATTTTCAATCGGGTTCAAGTCTGGGCCACTCAAGGACATTCAGAGACTTGTCCCGAAGCCACTCCTGCAATGTCTTGGCTGTGTGCTTTAGGTCGTTGTCCTGTTGGAAGGTGAACCTTTGGCCAGCTCAAGGAAGAGTCTTGGTGGTTTCAAACTTCTTACATTTAAGAATGATGGAGGCCACAGTGTTCTTGGGGACCTTCAATGCTGCAGACATTTTTTGGTATCCTTCCCCAGATCTGTGCCTCGACGCAATCCTGTCTCAGAGCTCTATGGACCTTGCTCTGACATGCACTATCAACTGTGGGACCTTATATAGACAGGTGTGTGCCTTTCCAAATCATGTCCAATCAAATTAATTTACCACAGGTGGACTCCAATTAAGTTTTAGAAACATCTCAAGGATGATCAATGGAAACAGGATGCACCTGATCTCAATTTTGAGTATCATACCAAAGGCTCTGAATACTTATGTAAATAAGGTATTTCTGTTTTTATTTTTTATACATTTGCACACATTTTTTTTTACAGTTTTTGCTTTGTCATTAGGGAATATTGTGTGTTGATTAATGAGTTTTCTTTTATCAATTTGTAGAGAAAGGGAAAGGTTTTGAATAGTTTCCAAATGCACTGTATGTACAAAATATGTGCTCATCTTCTCCAAAAGGAAAATATGCATATGCACAGTTTCTAGTGGTTCTAGTGCAAGCAGGAATGCAGCCTAGCATTTTGTGCAAATGGAGGATAAGATGGACACGTTTGTTCATAACAAATAACAGGTTAATAACAAGATGCAATCGTTTGCCGTTAGTGAGAAGAGAGAACCTCAATTTATTGCATTCTAAAATAATTCGAAATAGGCATCTATTTCCTAGGCTATATTTAATTTCCATGATCATTGCAGAGTAAATCCCTTGCCAAGTTAGGATACCATTCCTCCCATCTCTCGTTTAATTGGACCCATTTTACAGTAGTAAATAGCAGAGTCACTATTAGTAGTGTCACAAGCAAGTCTCAAGTCACAAGGTCCGAGTCTCAAATTGAGTCCCATGTAGAACAAGTCAAGGCCTCGGGTCAAGTCCAAGTCGCGTATTCTAAGAGCAAGTCTCAAGTCACAAGGTCCGAGTCTCAAGTTGAGTCCCATGTAGAACAAGTCAAGGCCTCGGGTCAAGTCCAAGTCGCGTATTCTAAGAGCAAGTCAAGTCACAAGTTTTAATTTCAAGTGAAAAATAATGTTATACATGCAATGACTTGTTCAACTACAAATATTTGTCTATTTATTGAGGCAACCAGACAACTCTTTTAATTATTTTGTCTACAACATATTTTGATTAGCCTATGTAATTGTAAAATAAGGACCTTGTAGCTGTTTTAAAGGCATGAAATCTATGTGTATTTGTATTTATGTATTTATTTATTATCCTCACTGCCAAGGCAGCAGCTACTCTTCCTGGGGTCCTGCAAAATTAAGGCAGTTTATACCATTTTAAAAGCATTACAATACATTCACAGATTACACAACACACTCTGTGCCCTCAGGCCCTAATCCACCACTACCACATATCTACAGTACTAAATCCATCTGTATGTGTGTGTATAATACGTATATTATCGTGTGTGTGTGTGTGTGTGTATGCATGTGTCTGTGCCTATGTTTTGCTTTCCTGTGTTGCTAAATCAAAGTGTACTGCTTACATCAGTTACTTCATGTGGAATAGAGTTCCATGTAATCATGGCTCTATGTAGTACTGTGCACCTCCCATAGCCTGTTCTGGACTTGGGGACTGTGAAGAAACCTCTTGTGATATGTCTTGTGAGGTATGAATGGGTGTCTGAACTTGCAGGGGTCCTGTAGCTCAGTTGGTAGAGCATGTCGTGTGCATACATTCCAGGGAAGTGGGTTGGTCCTGGGGACCACCCATACGTAGAATGTATGCACACATGACTCTACCAACTGAGATACAAAGGACCATAAATCATATATTATTATTATTATTATATTATGAACTTTGTGCCAGTAGTTTAGACAGACAGCTTGGTGCATTCAACACCTCTCATAAATACAAATGAAGTTACTTACATTGTGTTTTCCAATGCCCCTGGTATCATGTACACTTGAATCAGCATTATGACAACTCATTTTCACGATGGTAGGGATTAACTGAGCTGGTCTTGGATCGTTGAACAGTCCTTGTTTCAACACAGCCTTGAAATGCGTGGATAGAGTCCAGGAGCCAAGATGATTTGGATGGACTCTGTCATTCCTGTAGAGTGTCTTCTGTTTCCAGAATATGTCAAGGTTATCAATAAAAGTGACTCCAGCTGAGCTACAGTAGTCTTTTAGCCAGATGTGTAATGCCAGCAGTCTGCTGAATCTTTTACACCCGCGGCCCAACGATGTTACTGGACCTCAAATGAGTGAAGGCAAGGGAGGTTGATGTGTTCAAGAGTGTTGATTTATTTACAGGTCTTGGTGATCCAATGATGAAAGCACAATATCCTACAACATATACAAGTAGATTTACCAAATATACACACTGGCAATAGCCCAAAAGAACTAGCTCATGTCCCTTGTGTGGCTCAGTTGGTAGAGCATAGCACTTGCAATGCTTGGGTGGTGAGTTTGGTTCCCATGGGGGGCCAGTATGAAAAACGTATGCACTTGCCACTGTAAATTGCTCTGGATAAGAGTGTCTGCTAAATGACTCAAATGTAACCTGTCCTATATAAATGGACACCAGTAGAGGGCAAGACTGTTCACTCTCCCCTTGAGAAATCAAATATGTTTAACAGGAGCTCAAATGAGTATACCTGTCAAGGTTTTCTTCCGGTGAAGGAGAGGCGGACCAAAACGCAGCGTGGTTATTGTGATACATCTTTAATGAAGATGATAAATGAACAATATACAAAACAAGAAATGTGAAAAATCGAAAACAGCCCTATCTGGTGTAACAAACACAAAGACAGGAACAATCACCCACAAAACCCAACACAAAACAGGCTACCTAAATATGGCTCCCAATCAGAGACAATGACTAACACCTGCCTCTGATTGAGAACCATATCAGGCCCAAACACAGAAACAGACAAACAAGACATCCAACATAGAATGCCCACTCAGATCACACCCTGACCAAACAAAACATAGAACATACAAAGCAAATTATGGTCAGGGTGTGACAGTACTGCGGCTCCTTGCAGACTGGCGGCACTGGGGGCTCCTTGCAGACTGGCGGCACTGGCGGCTCCTTGCAGACTGGCGGCACTGGCGGCTCCTTGCATACTGGTGGCACTGGCGGCGCTGAGCAGACGTGGCTCAGGCGGCGCTGGGCAGATGGGCAACACTGATGGCGCTGGGCAGACGGGCGACTCTGATGGCGTTGGGCAGACTAGCGACTCTGATGGCGCTGGGGAGACGGGTAGCTCCGGCGACGCTGGAGAGGAAGGCTCTGGCAGCGCTGGACTGAGGAGCTCTGGCGCCTCTGAAATGAGGGGCTCTGGTGCCTCTGGACTGAGGGGCTCTGGCGCCTCTGGACTGAGGGGCGGGAGCTCTGGCAGCGCCGGACAGGCGGGAGACTCCGGCTGCGCTGGAGTGGAGGAAGGCTCTAGCAGCGCTGGACATGCGGGATGCACTATAGGCCTGATGCGTGATGCCGGCACTGGTGGTACTGGGCCGATGACACGCACCTCAGGGTGAGTGCGGGGAGCTGCCACCGGAGGGCTGATGCGTGGAGGTGGTACCGGATAGACCGGACCGTGCAGGCGCACTGGAGCTCTTGAGCACCGAGCCTGCCCAACCTTACCTGGTTGAATGCTCCCGGTCGCCCTGCTAGTGCGGCGAGGTGGTATAGCCCACACTGGGCTATGCAGGCAAACCGGGGACACCATGCGCAAGGCTGGTGCCATGTAAGCCGGCCCAAGGAGACGCACTGGAGACCAGATGCGTAGAGCCGGTTTCATGGCACTTGGCTCGATGCCCACTCTAGCCCGGCCGATACGCGGAGCTGGTATGTACCGCACCGGGCTATGCACCCGCACTGGGGACACCGTGCGCTCCACAGCATAACACGGTCCCTACCCAGTCTCTCTCGCCCTCCGGTAAGCACAGGAAGTTGGCTCAGGTCTCCTACCTGGCTTCACCATACTTCCTGTGTGCCTCCTCCAATAAATATTTGGGGCTGCCTCTCGGGCTTCCTTGCCAGCTGTGTTCGCTTCGCCAACCTCATTTTCCTGTATCCTTCCTCGCACTCTCCCTGGGTCGACCGCCCACCTGTCTATCTCCTCCCAAGTTGTGTAGTCCAGATTCTGCTCCCATGTCCCGAAATCCTGACATCGCTGTTGCTGTTGCCCGTTACCACGCCGCTTGGTCCTGTTGTGGTGGGTGATTCTGTCAAGGTGAAGGAGAGGCGGACCAAAACGCAGCGTGGTTATTGTGATACATCTTTAATGAAGATGATAAATGAGCAATATACAAAACAAGAAATGTGAAAAACCGAAAACAGCCCTATCTGATTTAACAAATACAAAGACAGGAACAATCACCCACAAAACCCAACCTAAAACAGGCTACCTAAATATGTCTCCCAATCAGAGACAATAACTAACACCTGCCTCTGATTAAGAACCATATCAGGCCCAAACACAGAAACAGACAAACAAGACATCCAATATAGAATGCCCACTCAGATCACACCCTGACCAAACAAAACATAGAACATGCAAAGCAAACTATGGTCAGGGTGTGACAATACCTATAATAAGTACATGGCCGCCAAGAACATGCAAATTCAAATTTGAAGCCAATTTCCACATGCATTGGTGTATTCATCTTAATCAGACTTAAAGATATGTCAACATCATGCATACATGGAACAGTAATTTTCTCTTATTCAACGTTGTTCTGACTCCAAAGCATGGAGCGCGGGCCACGTTGCCTATAACTATGCATGCGTACCTACTATGCACAACAAAAATGACAGACATAGGACACAGACACACAGAACTCCGACATAACCCGGGAAATATGAACAAAGGAAACCATACATTGAACAAAGGAAACCAAACAGAACTTCTACCTCATGAGTCTTGTGAACGTCCATGTGCCCGATAAACATCACGCCCACTCAAAGCTATCACACCCTGATCTGTTTCACCTGTCTTTGTGTCCCCCCTCCAGGTGTCGCCCATCTTCCCCGTTATCCCCAGTGTATTTATACCTGTGTTCTCTGTTTGTCTGTTGCCAATTTGTCTTGTCTCGTAAAGCCTACCAGCGTTTTTCCCGTACTCCCGTTTTCTCTCTAGTCCGTTTTCTAGTTTTCCGAGTTTGACCATTCTGTCTGCCCTGACCCTGCCTGCCGTTCTGTACCTTGTGACACTGCCCTGGATTACTGATCTCTGCCTGCCCTGACCCTGAGCCTGCCTGACGTTCTGTATCTTTCGGACTCTGCTCTGTATTACTGACCTTTGCCTGCCCCCTGTTTTTGTAATAAACTTCGAACTGACTGCATCTGTGTCTTATCCTGAGTTCTGATAGTACGAACTGGTCATGACTGACCAAGCAGACTAGGACCAGCTCCGCAACGCCATCTCCTCCCAAGGAGCCACCATTGGGAGACACAAGGAGTTAGTTTGTGGTCTTCTGGATGGATTCCAGACCTTGGCAGAATGCCATCACTGTGCATTGCATACATTGCTGGAGCAATTAGCTGATTATCTGTGAGGCAACCAGCCACGACAGTAGGCTCCCAGCCCACCAGTAACACCGCTGTCAGCAGTGTGTCTCTCCAGGCCACCCTGGCTTCCCGAGAAACATGCGAACCTCCTCCAGAACGCTTCGCTGGAGGGTCAGGAACAACAATCTGCTGTGTGATTCAGCCTGGAGGAGTTCGTGGCTGAGGTGAAAAATGTTTTCGATTCTCCATTGTCCGGGAAAGAGGCTGCGAAATTGCTTCGCCGAGACTTCCGCAGTATGGCGGACTATGCGGTTGATTTCTGCACGTTGGCTGCCAAGAATGCCTGGAGCCCGGAATCCCTGTTCAACACATTCCTTCATGGATTATCGGAGGAGGTTAAGGACGAGCTCGCAGCCCAGGAGCTGCCTACGGATCTCAATTCACTCATCGCCTTGACCATCCGGATCGATGGGGGGCAACAGGAATGTAGCGTGGAGAGGTCTGATTCCGGTCCCAAATGCTCGCCCAGGGATCCCACCTTGCTTCCGATGACCCCCCGAAGTCCCCGGCGTCTACGTCCCCGAGAGGATCTGAGTTTACCGATGTTCGCCCGAGAGTCTCTGAAGTCTGATGACTCGCCTTTTTCGGAGCCGATTCAACTCGGCAGAGCTAGGCTGTCTCCAGCTGAATATTTACTCAGACTTAACACCTGTGTTGTCTTTATTGCGGAACTGCTGGTCATTATGTGTCTGCCTGTCCTTTAAAAGGACCAGTCTCATCAGTAGGTACGAGTACTCTGGTGGGCCATACCGAGAATGTTTCTTCTCCCCTTACTCGCACACCTCTCCATGCCATCCTGCTGTGGGTTGATCAATACAAATCTCTCCGGGCTCTCATTGACTCTGGGGATGATAAATGTTTCATGGACACCACCCTGGTGTCTGAGCTGAGCATCCCCACTCAGCCCCTCCCCAGTCCCCTGAACGTTAGATGGGTGCTCTATAAGCAGGATCACCTACAATACTACTCCTATCCACCTGCATGTGTCCAGGAACCACAGTCTATATAGTTTATGCTTATCAAGTCTCCTCGGTTTGCTCCTGATGTGTTCCAGGCCCTGGTTAATTCTCCGGATATGTTCTCCGGATATGTTGAACCGGTTCATGTTCGTCTACCTCGACAACATCCTCGTCTTTTCTCGCTTGGCTCAAGAACATGTACTCCACATCCAAGTCCCCCAGCGTCCCCCAGCGTCTCCTGGAGAACCAGCTCTTTGTCAAAGCCAATAAAAATTGTGTTCCATCACTTCACCATCTCCTTCCTTGGATACATCGCTGGTGGGAATGTGCAGATGGATCCATTCTATCGCCGTTTTATCCGGAGTTACAGCACCCTGTCTTCCCCCGTCAGCACTCGCCTCTCCCAAGATCACGTTCACATGGTCCCCAGCTAGTGATCGGACGTTCCTGGACCTTATGCACCGCTTCACCTCAGCTCCCATATTGATCCATCCGAACCCGTCCTGTCAGTTCGTGGTGTAGGTAGGCCGCTTCGGATGTCGGAGTGGGGGACGTCCTGTCCCAGCATTATGCCCTGGACTTTAACCTCTCTGGGATATGTGGCAAAAGCCTGGGAAAATGCAGAGGGCCAAATTAAAATAAATTACTATAAAAATCAAACTTTCATTAAATCACACACGCAAGATAACAAATTAAAGCTACAGTTGTTGTGAATCCAACCAACATGTAACATTTCAAAAAGGCTTTTTGGCGAAAGCAAATGATGCAATTATCTGAGGATAGCACCATAGTAAACCAAGAGAGAAAGCATATTTCAACCCTGCAGGCGCGACACAAAACGCAGAAATAACAATATAATTCATGCCTTACCTTTGACGAGCTTCTTCTGTTGGCACTCCAATATGTCCCATAAACATCACAAATGGTCCTTTTGTTCGATTAATTCCGTCGATATATATCCAAAATGTCCATTTATTTGGTGCGTTTGATCCAGAAAAACACCGGTTCCAACTTGCTCAACGTGAATACAATATATCTCAAAAGTTACCTGTAAACTTAAAAAAAACTTCAAACATTAACAAAAATCTGAATGGTTTGTCCTCGGGGTTTCGCCTGCTAAATACGTTCTGTTATACTCACAGACAAGATTCAAGCAGTTTTAGAAACTTCAGAGTGATTTCTATCCATATCTTATCTTCTGGGGATGAGTAGCAGGCAGTTGACTTTGGGCATGCATTTCATCCGGACGTGAATACTGCCCCCTGTCACCAAGAAGTTAAGCTGTGTCTTCTTCTCTTCATCGCCTTAACGCGACGGAGAGGAATTATGATGTGGGGAACCGAGAACTACTCACGGTGAAGATAGCCTTGGAGGAGTGGAGACACTAGTTAGAGGGGGCGGAACTTCCTTTCATAGTGTGGACGGATCACAAAAACCTGGAATATCTCCGCACTACCAAGCGTCTCAACTCCAAGCAAGCTCGATGGCCCTGTTGTTCCTGTCCCTCACCGTCCCCGGTCACACCCTGGACTTCGTCACTGGTCTCTCTCTGTCTGATGGCAACACCACTATCCTCATGGTGGTGGACAGGTTTTCCAAAGCCGCCCATTTCCTTCCACTCCCCAAGCTACCTTCTACCAAGGAGACGGCCCAGCTCATGGTGCAGCACGTCTTCCGGATCCATGGATTTCCGGTGGACATGGTTTCCGACCGTGGTCCTCAGTTCTTGTCCCGGTTCTGGAAGGCATTCTGCACACTCATTGGGTCGTCGGACAGCCTGTGCTCCAAGATTCATTCCCAATCCAAAGGCCAGTCGGAGCGTGCCAATCAGGACCTGGAGACGACTCTTCGGTGTCTCATCTCGGCCAACCCCAGCACCTGGACCCAGCAACTTCTGTGGGTGGAGTACGCCCGAAACACCCTTCCCTGCTCGGCCACTGGACTCTCGCTCTTCGAGTGCTCTGTGGGTTATCAGCCCCCGCTCTTCCCAGAAGAAGAAGTCAACATTCCCTCCGCCCAGATGTTCATCCGCTGCTGTCGGCATACCTGGAAGAGAGCTCGGTCCACTCTTCCCAAGACCACCTCCAGGTATCGTCGACAGGCGGACCGCCACCGGACCCCGGCTCCCCACTATTGTCTTTGGCAAAGCGTATGGCTTTCCACTCAGGATCTGCCCCTCCGGGTAGAGTCCCGCAAACTTTCCCCTCCGTTTTATCGACCCTTTTCATAAGACCCTTAGCCCCTCTGCTGTTCATCTTCTGTTGCCCCGCACCCACCATATACACCCCACGTTTCATGTATCAAGGCTTAAACCTCTGCCTCACAGCCCTCACAGCCCTGTCTCTTCTTTCCTTGTGACACTGCCCTGGATTACTGACCTGTGCCTGCCCTTGACCTGTCGTTTGCCTGCCCCCTGTTTTTGTAATAACATTTTGTTACTTCAAACTGTCTGCATCTGGATTTTATCCTGAGATCTGATGAAAGCAGGGTAAGAAATAGGTGGCTATAAAATGAACATTTATTGTAGGTCTATCAAACATAAACGGTACGGGGATGGAATTATGAAACGCTAGTAATCATTGTAGTATTATATGGAATATACTGTAGATTTACCACAGGGCCTATCCATTTTAATGTGTGAAAGCAACAGCAAACAATTCAACAATAGTTTGGAGAGTGCAAATGAAGAGCCCCACCTATGGTGAGTCTTCGTCACAGTAATAATTCATTTTAACAGTTAATATTCTTGGTCACACACGTTTTTTGGAGATGCGTATTTGTTATGGCAGTCCTCTCTCCCTACAATTTGACGTTTGCTTTGCACCCAATCCTATAGCTGTACAGCAAATGATCCATCTGTTCGCTAGCTCACCCAACCTGTGTTGATTCACAGTTTGCTGGTCCAATCTGCTGAAATTTTTGTTTGTCGCAAGGGCGATGGTGCGGCTACTGTCTCTGGCTGCATGTAGAGTAATCCACATAGACTCTGTGCCACAAAAATGAGTGACAAAACATTACAAAACCTGGCCAGATATTTTCAAGTTACCAGTTTCAAATCAAAGACGAGTCCCGAGCTTTGAGTTTCCAAGTCCAAGTCAAGTCTGAAGTTATTTTCTTTTCTTTCAAGTCCAGTCTCAAGTCATCAAATGTGTGACTCAATTGAGACATAGATCAACTATTTCAAGTATTCTTTTCTATGCCATCCGATCCGGAGCGAAGTTTATTAATAGTAGAACAGACGACTTCTGTACGTATGAATACTGTAATTTCAGTTGACAATATTTCATTTGTAAACATAATGCATAGTTTCATAACCTTTGCAGAATAAATTAATCACCTTTTCTAGCGATGATAGAATCCTACAACAAATTACCATGCGCATCTCTCATTTATTTGGGCCTATTAGCTATTATTTCAAGTAATTTCCTCTATGAATAAGATTGGGAGTGTGGTTTTATAACATACAGTAGAATGCAAGTAGACAATGTTTCAGAATTCGCAGGTAGAGAAAAAGTCCATGTAAAACATTAGGCCCTAACAAACGATCAAAAGATCTGTTTGATGCCTCCCGGGTGGCTCAGTGGTCTAGGGCACTGCATCTCAGTGCTAGCTGTGCTACCATAGACTCTGGGTTCGAGCTCAGGCTCTGTCGCAGCCGCCCGCAGAGTCCGAAAGGTCCATGGGGCAATAGCGTCATCTGGGTTAGGGAGGGCTTCGCACTAGCGACTCCAGTGGCAGGCCAGGCGCAGTGCGTGCTAACCAGGTCGACAGGGGCATGGTGTTTCCTCCAACACATTGGTGCTGCTGTCTTCCAGGTTGGCTGTGCGCTGTGTTAAGAAGCAGTGCAGCTTGGTTGGGTTGTGTTTCTCTGTATGGGAGTTGTATCAATGAGAAAAGATAGTAACTACTAACATTCTGGCAAAGACATTTGATCAAGTTTGAGATGCTATTTCCTTTAGAAAATGCCTCAGCCTAATTCCAATACCTCCAAAGTATATAGAAAATAAGGGTGTTATTGTCACCAATGAAAGTGAATGATGGGCATCTTTCAAGTGGAGTTATAATGCTCGTTCAGATGTGCACAGTTTCAGGACGGATCTGATTTATAACGGGAAACGTGCATGTATGGTGTGCGCCAAGTTTATAAAACTCAATATTTTAGTACACTTTTCAGAAATAACGCAGATATTTATTGTGAAATTTACACAACGATTATAAATGAGGCCCCTGGGCACTACTGGGTCGTGCTTTGTGTGTGAGTGAGTCAGTCACTCTAGTCTCAATACTCATCGAGGTCTCCCTCTCCTCATAGTCTCATCATTCTGCGTTCAGTGTCATTTCTCACTGGAGTGTTAACAATGTATTCGCTTTGTCTGAGTTCCATTGCAGACACTGCATCAAACTTCATTGTTTGCCACTCCCTCCTCTTCCACTTTATCCCTCATTTTTCTCTCTGTCCATCTCCTCTGAGGAGCCTTGGAGGCCCCTCCACTGCACTCCTACTGTAGTGTGCTGTGAAGGAGACTCATTTAGCGACCTTGAGTAGAGCTTTGTATTGCTCCCAGTGTTATCTTCTGCCTTAGTGGTGGGCTGTATAGCTAAGGTGCATTCCCCTGCAGTTCACTGCTACTGCTCCACACAGAGAGAGAGAGATAGAGAGAGAGAGAATCACAAGGGACTAGGGCTAAACCAACCCCCTCCTTTTTACATGGCCACTCATTTAAATTCAAATCCTCTTTGTCTCTCCCGTCCTCTCCCGCTCTCTTTGTGCTTTGATGCCGTTTGAAAGGAAACACAACACTCCCTCACATTAGAAGAGGTGTTCCAGTCTTTGAAGTCAGTGAAACTCTCCCCCTCGCCCTCTCTTTTTCTCCCCTCCTCCTTCCTTAGCGCCAAGCTAAAATGGTGAAATAGCGAGGTGCTCCCTGGGTTAGCTTCCCCAAGCGCAGCATGCCTAAGGTCAGCCTCTGTCAGAGCAAGCTTAGAGAGGAGCTCTCTGGCACAGAGCCTGGCTCACCCGACAATAATCCTCCCCTTGAACCCTTGGCCACGAGCTGCAACGCCGTTCTCAAGGGGAAAGGGGAGAGAGATGGAAAGGGGGGGATGGAAAGCACAAAAACAAGGTAACAAAGGCCCAGAAATTAGCAGCTTAAGAGCTTACCCAGCATTAGAGACACCTCATTTTCCAGTGAAACCACTGGGCTGCTCTAAACCGACAGGAGTTGAGCGGTGTGCCCTAAGAACAATGAGACTTTATTTCATTATTTATCTAGAGCTAGTTGACTCTTTATTTATTTATTTATTTGATCCATCATTCCCACTGTCTCCCAGTACAGTGAGATAAACAAGAAACGTTTAAGTAGGATACACCGCGAGTGTCTAGATTTTGACGACGTATCGACAAGGCTGCTGTCAAAACATTAAAGCGTGGCTTACAGAAACGTTGCTTCAAACGTCTCTCGTTCCCGCTAATTATCTACTTCGGAACAAGCCGGACGATATCGCAAATGAGCAGCTATAACCTAGGGAGACATTTTGTAGTTGATCAAACCAAGTTTGTCAGCTATCGAGTTCACAAAGAGCCTGTCATCGATTTCAGAAGAGTTATTTTCAGGTAATCTATGGGAAAACACACATCCCAAATAGCCTCGATATTTCTCTCTTGTCTTATTCCCAAATGCTTCAACTTCCACGTCAAGTTTTCACTCCTTTACTGAAGTCTCAAATAAAGGATGCAGTGAAAAGGTGAAAAATAGTTGAGGAGAGAAGCTGAAGCACAGAGCGCCAGACCGAGAAGTGAGCACAACCCTGGAGACATAGAGTTACTGTAGAGAGATACAGTACAAGTCAAAAGTTTGGATGTTTCTTATTTTTACCGTTTTCTACATTGTAGAATAATAGCGAAGACATAAAATATATGAAATAACACATATGGAATCATCTAGTAACCAAAAAAAGTGTTAAACAAATCAAAATATACTTTATATTTGAGATTCGCCAAAGTAGCCACCCTTTGCCTTGATGACAGCTTTGCACACTCTTGGCATTCTCTCAACCAGCTAAATTGGGGTTCCTGAGTGGCGCAGTGCTCTAAGGCACTACTGGGTCGTGCTTTGTGTGAGTGAGTGAGTATGAGTAGTCACTCTAGTCTGAATACTCATCCAGTTCTCACTCTCCTCAGACCCGGGATCGATCCTGGGCTATATCACAACCGTATCACAACTGGCCTCGATCTGGAGTCCCATAGGGAGGTGCACAATTGGCCCAGCTTCGTTAGGCGATGGTTTGGCCGGGGTAGGCCGTCACTGTAAATAAGAATTTGACTTACCTATAAAGGTAAAATAAATAAAATTGTAAAAAGTAACATGGAATGCATTGCAGTTAACAGGTGTGTCTTAAGTTATTTTGTGGAATTTATTTCCTTAATATGTTTGAGCCAATCAGTTGTATTGTGACAAGGTAGGGGTGGTGTACAGAAGATAGCCTTATTTGGTAAAAGACATTTACATTTACATTTAAGTCATTTAGCAGACGCTCAAAGACCAACTTCATATTATGGCAGGAACAGCCCAAATAAGCAAAGAGAAACGACAGTCCATCATTACTTTAAGACATGAAGGTCGGTCAATGTGGAACATTTCAAGAACTTTGTGCAGTCTCAAAAACCATCAAGCGCTATGATGAAACAGGCTCTCATGAGGACCGCCACATGAGAGTTATCTCTGCTATTATCTCTGCTGCAGAGGATAAGTTCCTTAGAGATTACAAGCCTCAGAAATTGCAGCCCAAATAAATTCTACACAGAGTTCAAGTAACAGACACATCTCAACATCAACTGTTCAGAGGAGACTGCGTGAATCAGGCCTTCATGGTCAAATTGCTACAAAGAAACCACTACTAAATGACACCAATAAGAAGAAAAGACTTGCTTGGGCCAAGAAACAATAGCAATGGACATTAGACTGGTGGAAGTCTGTCCTTTGGCCTGATGAGTCCAAATTGGAGATTATTGGTTCCAACCGCTGTGATATCCACATGTGTGGTTCCCACCGTGAAGCATGGAGGATAAGGTGTGATGGTGTGGGGATGCTTTGCTTGTGACATTGTCATTGATTTATTTAGAATTCAAGGGACACTTAACCAGCATGGCTGCCACAGCATTCTGCAGCGATACGCCATCCCATCTGGTTTACACCTAGTAGGACTATCATTTTGTTTTTTTCAACAGGACTATGATCCAACACACCTCCAGGATGTGTAAGGACAATTTGACCACGAAGTAGAGTGATGGAGTACTGCATCAGATGACCTGGCCTCCACAATCACCCAACCTCAACCCAATTGAGATGGTTTGGGATGAGTTGGACTGCAGAGTGAAGGAAAAGCAGCCAACAATTTCTCAGCTTATGTGGGAACTCCTTAAAGAATGTTGGAAAATAATTCCAGGTGAAGCTGGTTGAGAGAATACCAAGATTGAAGAATCTCAAACATAAAATATATTTTGATTTGTTTAACACTTTTTTTGTTTACTACATGATTCCATATGTGTTATTTTGTAGTTTTGTAGCCTTCACTATTATTCTACAATGTAGAAATTAGTAAAAAAAGAAAAGAAAAACCCTTGAATGAGTAGGTGCTCTAAAACGTTTGACTGGTACTGTAGATCGACGAAAAGAAGGGCAAAGAAAGTCAACACAACACAGAAACCCTTCGCTGTTCTCTTTGCCTTCTCAGCGACTCAGAGTGCCTTTGGAGAAAGGGAGAGTGGGGAGAGTTCACAGTGAAGTCAAGGGAGGAGAGAGACAAAATGGCCTCTATGTATACTTTCTCAGAGAGGGCTTAGGCAATTCTCTTTCTCTTCCTTTTTATTATTTTTTCTGCTCACGAACATTCAGTAACCTCCCCCTCTTTGCCTTCTGCTCATTCAACGCCATTCAGCCTGGAATGATACGGTAGCAGGGATTAAGACCAAATAAAACTGCCAGAGGCTTAGCCACAGCATCCCTTGTACTCCCCGGTCCACTTCTCTTCTGTTGCTAAATTATTTATTTTTTAAACATTGTTTATGGTGAGATATGAGAGGGATGGAGGGAAGGAGACAGGGATAGAGGGATGTCCAGACACTGAGTCATGCTTCCTTTAGTGCCGATTAGTCTCAGTGGAAGTCATCGAAAGGTAAATGCTAAAGGTAACCGTAAAAGTTGAGGAAAGAGTTTAAGCTGCATAGAGATGGACATCATCAGGAAACCTTAACTGAACCTCATATGTGCCACCTAGAGACCCACAACTCCGTTCCAAAGAGATGGGCATCTGCACACAAATATAGTACAAGCCAATCGGAGAGAATCACGTGTTCCCTTGTCCTGCTGACAGCCTAATCCATCCCCAATAGCCGTACACCTGTACACCTGTCATCCGGTCCAACTGACTTCCACCAACCTCTCCAACAAACTACAACAACATCTTGGATGTTTGACCTTGTGCGGGATCCAAACCATCCCCCTCCTAAAGGCTTTGTGACAGTGAAAGTATTGGGTTGACAAGTCTTTAGCTGTGTCAGTTCTCAGCCCCAGTGATGTTTTCATCAGGCCCTGTCAGATTTGTTGCTAATCCCGTGGAATGAGTGTAAAGGATGGAACAGAGGGTGTGATGTAGCGTATAGCATACTACTTTTGCAAATCTACCGACAGCTAATCCCGTTTCTCTGACAAATTGGGCGCATGGGAGAATGAGTTGTGTGACAACCGCTTGCATTGCTTGCGTGTAGGTGTGTCCATCTGTGAAATATCTCTCTCTGTGTGTGTGTGTGTGTGTGTGTGTGTGTGTGTGTGTGTGTGTGTGTGTGTGTGTGTGTGTGTGTGTGTGTGTGTGTGTGTGTGTGTGTGTGTGTGTGTGTGTGTGTGTGTGTGTGTGTGTGTGTGTGTGTGTGTGTGTGTGTGTGTGTGTGTGTGTGTGTGTGTGTGTGTGTGTGTGAGAAAGTTTTCACTAGCTCTCATTTCCAGTTGGCAGCACATATTAACACCATATATGCTTTCCCCTGACAGTTTAACATACACTGATTATACCAAACATTATGAACATTTTCCTAATATTGAGTTGCACCCCCAACAATGACAACAACACATCTGCCACGCTGATCCTCAACACGGGGACCCCTCAGGGGTGCGTGCTCAGTACCCTCCTGTACTCCCTGTTCACCCATGACTGCATGGCCAAGCACGACTCCAACTCCATCATTAAGTTTGCAGACGACACAACAGTGGTAGGCCTGATCACCAACAATGATGAGACAGCGTATAGGGAGGAGGGAGGAGACCTAGCAGTGTGGTGCTAGGATAACAACCTCACCCTCAATGTGATCAATGGAGATGATTGTGGATTACAGGAAAAGGAGGACCGAGCACGCCCCTATTCTCATTGACAGGGCTGTAGTGGAGCAGGTTGAAAGCTTCAAGTTTCTTGGTGTGCACATCACCAACAATGGTCCAAACACACCAAGACAGTCGTGAAGAGGGCACGACCATGCCTTCTCAGGAGACTGAAAATATTTGGCATGGGTCCTCAGATTCTCACAAAGTTCTACAGCTGCACCATCGAGAGCATCCAGACTGGTTGCATCACCGCCTGGTATGGCACTACTCGGCCTCTGATCGCAAGGCACTACAAAGGGGAGTGTTTACGGCCCAGTACATCACTTTGGCCAAGCTTCCTGCCACTCAGGACCTCTATACTAGGTGGTCAGAGGAAGGCCTAACAAATTGCCAAAGACTCCAGCCACCCTAGTCATAGACTGTTCTCTCTGCTACCGCACAGCAAGCGGTACCGGAGCGCCAAGTCTAGGTCCAAAAGGCTTCTTAACAGCTTCTACCCACAAGCCAAAAGGCTCCTGAACTATCACATGTAGGTAAGACCCAGATGCAGACAGTGTAGAAGTAACAAGAGTTTTTTACGATCACAGCGGCAGGCAAATGACAGGTCAAGGCACGCAGGGGTCAATAATCCAGAAAGGGTGTAAAGGGTCCAGAATGGCACGCAGTCTCAGGGTCAGAGCAGGCAGGGGTCAATAATCCAGAACGGTGGGGTAAGGTACAGAACGGCAGGCATTCTCAGGGCAGGTAGAACGGTCCAAACCGGGAAGGACTCGAAAACAGGAGCAGGAAACTGGCAGGAGCAGGGGAACAAACGCTGGTAGGTTTTACGAACGAAACGAACTGGCAACAGACAGAGAACACAGGTAAAACTACACAGGGAATAATGGGGAAGATGGGTGACACCTGGAGGGGGATGGAGACAATCACAAAGACAGGTGAAACAGATTAGGTGTGACAAGAACAGTTAATAAAATGGCTACCCGGACTATTTGCATTGCCCCCCACACACATTTTTTTTCACTGCTGCTACTCTCTGTTCATTATCCATGCATAGTCACTTTACCTCTACCTACATGTACATATTACCTAAATGACCTCGACTAACCGGTGCCCCCACACATTTACTCTGTACCTGTATCCCCTGTATAAATATACTCGCTACTGTTATTTATTTGTTTTTATTTTTGTATTACTTCAGTTTATTTTAGTAAATACTTTAACACTTCATTTTTTTAACTGCATTGTTGTTTAAGGGCTTATAAGAAAGCATTTCACTGTAAGGTCTACACCCGTTGTATTTGTTGCATGTCACAAATAGCATTTGATTTGATTTTTGTTGATGTGATAATCATAGTCTATTCCCCTTCCTGCAGTCAAATGCCCAAATCACCCTCTAGTGGCCTCATGGGTGGAATGTTATTCATATTTGTCATAATGAATAAACATTGCCGAAAATCCAGTGTTTCTGTGTCAGACATTTTTTTGCTATTTCAGTCTTCTGTGATGTATATAAAGTGTCATATTGGGATGCAAACTCACAATGGAATTCATATAAACTCTATATGTGACATGGTACAGGTGTCTCCTTTTTTTAAGCCCATAACTATGTGTGTGAGGTGTACGCTTTTGTTTCAACGTAGATTTGTTTAAGACTACCAAGAAACACTGTGTGACACTGACTTAGCCCACTGCAGTAAACGGTTTTCATGTATCCAGGGTGTAATTGCTCGTAAGCCTTTGAGCGATTGTTTGTTAATGCAGATGTAAGAGAGGAACTGTGTTTTCGGCCGGCCGGTCTGTCTGTCTGTCTGTCTGTCTGTCTGTCTGTCTGTCTGTCTGTCTGTCTGTCTGTCTGTCTGTCTGTCTGTCTGTCTGTCTGTCTGTCTGTCTGTCTGTCTGTCTGTCTGTCTGTCTGTCTGTCTGTCTGTCTGTCTGTCTGTCTGTCTGTCTGTCTGTCTGTCTGTCTGTGTATACTTATTTATGCATAATCATGATGAAGATTATGCGCTCCCCCGTTCCCATCAGGAAAGCGGGCAGAGAAAAAGAGGAAGAAGGGGATAAAAAAGGATGGATGTGGATTGTGTGAGGAGAGCACTCCCCGGGGGCCTAATAAACTCCCTTAATTAGGAGGAGCATAGTTAATTAAATCCCGTGCCCGACTAAATCAGAGGGAATCTTTGCCAGGGATCGCTGCTGACTCCTTGCTGAACTCCCCCCAGCCTTGCCCCAGTGAACCCAGCTCTTAATCAATCAATCAATCAATCAATCAAATGTATTTATAAAGCCCCTCTTACAGCAGCTGATGTCACAAAGTGCTGTACAGAAACCCAGCCTAAAACCCCAAACAGCAAGCAATGCAGATGTAGAAGCACGGTGGCTAGGAAAATCTCCCTAGAAAGGCAGGAACCTAGGAAGAAACCTAGAGAGGAACCAGGCTATGAGGGGTGGACAATCCTCTTCTGGCTGTGCCGGGTGGAGTTTATAACATAACATGGCCAAAATGTTCAGCAGGGTCAAATAATAATAATCACAGTGGTTGTCGAGGGTGCAACAGGTCAGCACCTCAGGAGTAAATGTCAGATGGCTTTTCATAGCCGATCATTCAGAGTATCTCTACCGCTCCTGCTGTCTCTAGAGAGTTGTAAACAGCTGGTCTGGGACAAGGTAGCACTTCCGGTGAACAGGTCAGGGTTCCATAGCCACAGGCAGAATAGTTGCAACTGGAACAGCAACACGACCAGGTGGACTGGGACCACAAGGAGTCATCAGGCCAGGTAGTCCTGAGACATGGTCCTAGGGCTGAGAGAGAGAGAGAGAGAGAGAGAATTCACACTGCATAAGACAGGACAAATAATCCTGGAAGAGCACCAGTAAGCCAGTGACTCAGCCCCTGTAATAGGGTTTGAGGCAGAGAATCCCAGTGGACAGAGGGGAACTGGCCAGGCAGAGACAGCAAGGGTGGTTCGTTGCTCCAGTGCCATTCCGTTCACCTTCACACTCCTGGGCCAGACTACACTCAATCATAGGACCTACTGAAGAGATGAGTCTTCAATAAAGACTTAAGTCTGCGTTTCTTACAAGGATAGGCAGACCATTCCATAAAAAATGTATCTCTATAGGAGAAAGCCCTGCCTCCAGCTGTTTGCTTACAGATTCTAGGGACAGTAAGGAAGCCTGCGTTTTGTGAACATAGTGTACGTGTAGGTATGTACGGCAGGACCAAATCAGAAAGATAGGTAGGAGCAAGGCCATGTAATGCTTTGTAGGTTAGCAGTATAACCTTGAAATCAGCCCTTGCCTTAACAGGAAGCCAGTTTAGAGAGACTAGCACTGGAGTAATATGATCACATTTTTTGGTTCTAGTCAAGATTCTAGCAGCCGTGTTTAGCACTAACTGAAGTGTATTTAGTGTTTTATCCAGGTTGCCGGAAAGTAGAGCATTGCAGTAGTCTAACCTAGAAGTGATAAAAGCATGGATACATTTTTCTGCATCATTTTTTGGCCAGAATGTTTCTGATTTTTGCAATGTTACGTAGATGGAAAAAAAGCTGTCCTTGAAACAGTCTTGATATGTTCGTCAAAAGAGAGATCAGGGTCCAGAGTACCGCCGAGGTCCTTCTCAGTTTTATTTGAGACGACTGTACAAACATCAAGATTAAATTTCAGATTCAACAGAAGATCTCTTTTGTTTCTTGGGACCTTGAACTAGCATCTTAGGTTTTGTCCGAGTTTAAAAGTAGAACATTTGCCGCCATCCACTTCCTTATGTCTGAAACACAGGCTTCCAACAAATTCTTAGTGGCAGACTCCACTAAGCTGGCAGGCAGGCTAACAGTCAGCTGCCTGGCCTGTACCCGATCTTATTGTGGAGCTAGGGGAGTTAGAGCCCTGTCTACATATGTTCGTAGTTAAGATGAGAGCACCCCTCCAGCTAGGATGGAGTCCGTCACTCCTCAGCAGGACAGGCTTGGTCCTGTTTGTGGGTGAGTCCCAGAAAGAGGGCCAATTATCTCCAAATTCTATATTTTGTGAGGGGCAGAAAACCGTTTTCAACCAGAGATTGAGTTGTGAGACTCTGCTGTCGAGCTCATCACTCCCCCGAACTGGGAGGGGGCCGGAGATAATCACTCGATGCCAACACATCTTTCTAGCTGATTTACACGCTGAAGCTATGTTGCACTTGGTAACCCATGACTGTTTCATCCTAACATGGTTGGTGCCGATGTGGATAACAATATCCCTATACTCTCTATACTCGCCAGTTTTAGCTTTAGCCAGCACCATCTTCAGATTAGCCTTAACGCCGGTAGCCCTGCCCCCTGGTAAACGGTGTGTGATCGCTGGATTATTCATTTTAAGTCTAATACTATGGGTAATGGAGTCGCCAATGACTAGGGTTTTCAACTTGTCAGAGCTAATTGCCAGTTGAAAGTTTCTGTCGGCTGAATGAGCGACACCGGTTGAGCATTCCTACAGCATTTCTCTCCAGAAGCCATGAGAAAATTGTCTGGCTGCGGCGACTCCGCGAGGAGATTTATACTATTATCTGTACTTACTGGTGGTACAGACGCTGCTTCATCCTTTCCTACACTTAAATTACGCTTGCCTAACGATTGCGTCTGAAGCTGCGCTTGCAGCACAGCTATCCTCACCATAAGGCGATCGTTCTCCTGTATATTATGAGTACAGTGACTGCAATTAGAAGGCATCATGTTAATGTTACTACTTAGCTTCAGCTGAAGGAGGTCCTGACAAACCACTTCCAGATAAAGCGTCGGGTTGAAAAAGTTGAATGAAAAAAGTTGAGCGAGGGGGGAAAAAATATACACTGCTCAAAAATATAAAGGGAACACTTAAACAACACAATGTAACTCCAAGTCAATCACACTTCTGTGAAATCAAACTGTCCACTTAGGAAGCAACACTGATTGACAAAAAATTGCACATGCTGTTGTGCAAATGGAATAGACAACAGGTGGAAATTATAGGCAATTAGCAAGACACCCCCAATAAAGGAATGGTTCTGCAGGTGGGGACCACAGACCATCATGCTACCGCTAGAGTGAAAGCACCGCCAGCATTCAAAAGTGACCAAAACATCAGCCAGGAAGCATAGGAACTGAGAAGTGGTCTGTGGTCCCCACCTGCAGAACCACTTCTCAGTTCCTATGCTTCCTGGCTGATGTTTTGGTCACTTTTGAATGCTGGCGGTGCTTTCACTCTAGCGGTAGCATGAGACGGAGTCTACAACCCACACAAGTGGCTCAGGTAGTGCAGCTCATCCAGGATGACACATCAATGCGAGCTGTGGCAAGAAGGTTTGCTGTGTCTGTCAGCAGTGTCCAGAGTATGGAGGCGCTACCAGGAGACAGGCCAGTACATCAGGAGACATGGAGGAGGCCGTAGGAGGGCAAAAACCCAGCAGCAGGACCGCTACCTCCGCCTTTGTGCAAGGAGGAGCAGGAGGAGCACTGCCAGAGCCCTGCAAAATGACCTCCAGCAGGCCACAAATGTGCATGTGTCTGCTCAAACGGTCAGAAACAAACTCCATGAGGGTGGTATGAGGACCCGACGTCCACAGGTGGGTGTTGTGCTTACAGCCCAACACCGTACAGGACGTTTTTCATTTGCCAGAGAACACCAAGATTGGCAAATTCGCCACTGGCGCCCTGTGCTCTTCACAGATGAAAGCAGGTTCATACTGAGCACATGTGACAGACGTGACAGTCTGGAGATGCCGTGGAGAACGTTCTTCTGCCTGCAACATCCTCCAGCATGACCAGTTTGGCGGTGGGTCAGTCATGGTGTGGGGTGGCATTTCTTTGGGGGGCTGCACAGCCCTCCATGTGCTCGCCAGAGGTAGCCTGACTGCCATTAGGTAGCGAGATGAGATCCTCAGACCCCTTTTGAGACCATATGCTGGTGCGGTTGGCCCTGGGTTTCTCCTAATGCAAGACAATGCTAGACCTCATGTAGCTGGAGTGTGTCAGCAGTTCCTGCAAGAGGAAGGCGTTGATGCTATGCACTGGCCTGCCCGTTCCCCAGACCTGAATCCAGTTGAGCACATCTGAGACATCATGTCTCGCTCCATCCACCAACGTTGCACCACAGACTGTCCAGGAGTTGGCGGATGCTTTAGTCCAGGTCTGGGAGGAGATCCCTCAGGAGACCATCCGCCACCTCATCAGGAGCATGCCCAGGCGTTGTAGGGAGGTCATACAAGCACGTGGAGGCCACACAAACTACTGAGCCTCATTTTGACTTGTTTTAAGGACAGTATATCAAAGTTGGATCAGCCTGTAGTGTGGTTTTCCACTTTAATTTTGAGTGTGACTCCAAATTCAGACCTCCATGGGTTGATAAATTTGATTTCCATTGTTAATTTTTGTGTTATTTTGTTGTCAGCACATTCAACTATGTAAAGAAAAAAGTATTTAATAAGAATATTTCATTCATTCAGATCTAGGATGTGTTATTTTAGTGTTCCCTTTATTTTTTTGAGCAGTGTATATAAAACAATAATTAAAAACTAAAAAACGTAAAGTTGGCAGGTAGCAAAGTAAGGTTTGCTACCTACAAACTGTAACGGTTTTCATGTGGTGAGAGTCGGACCAAACTGCAGCGTGTAGATTGCGATCCATGTTTAATAAAAACAACGTAACACGAATCAAAACACAAACTCAACAAAACAATAAACGTAATGAAAACCGAAACAGCCTAAACTGGTGCAAACTAACACAGAATAAGGACATCAAGACACTAAGGACAATCACCCACAACACAACCAAAGAATATGGCTGCCTAAATATGGTTCCCAATCAGAGACAACGATAAACACCTGCCTCTGATTGAGAACCACTTCAGACAGCCATAGACTTACCTAGGACACCCCACTAAGCTATAATCCCACTACATACACACCACATACAAAAACCCATGTCACACCCTGGCCTGACCAAATAAATGAAGATAAACACAAAATACTTCGACCAGGGCGTGACACAAACAAACAGCACAGCAGCACATAAACAAGTCTACAAGTTGTGGCTGGAAATGACGTCAGATCAGTCCTTGCAAAAACAGTTCTTCCACATCAGTCCTCCCAGTTAGTCACCACCAAGGTGCCTCCCAGTCTGCCAACCAGCAAACCCCAAAGTAAAGACAGACTTCCATGTTCCATCTCAATACCCTCAGGTTGTGACCGTCCCAGTTCCTGCATCATACACTTTCCTTGTATCCTTATACAGTGCATTCGGAAAGTATTCAGACCCCTTGACTTTTTCCACATCTTGTTAACAGGTGTGTGTGTGTCCTCCGCGGGATCTTTTTTGTAATTTTTTTATAGTATGTTTATTATTTTACAATAAAAACGTAGGCTAGTATGATTAGCATGAGGTTGTAAATAAATACAAATCTTGCACCTGGGCTAGCTAGAATAATACATTATGGCCTTTCTCTTGCATTTCAAACATGATGGTACAAAAGTGTTTCCTTTCAAATGGTATCAATAATATGCATATCCTTGCTTCAGGTCCTGAGCTACAGGCAGTTAGATTTGGGTATGTCATTTTAGGCGAAAATTGAAAAAATGGTTCTGATCCTTAAGAGGGTAACTTTTAAGTTACAGCAATATTCTAAGACTGATGAAAAACAATTGAATCAATCTACACACAATACCCTATAATGACAAAGCAAAAACAGGTTTTAGACATTTCTGCCAAAAAAACAACAACAAAAATATCACATTTACATAAGTATTCAGACCCTTTACTCAGTACTTTGTTGAAGCACTTATTGCAGCGATTACAGCCTTGAGTCTTCTTGGGTATGACGCTACAAGCTTGGCACACCTGTATTTGGGGAGTTTCTCCCATTCTTCTCCTCAGATCCTCTCAAGCTCTGTCAGGTTGGATGGGGAGCGTCGCCCCTCTGTCAGGTCTCTCCAGAGATGTTCGATCGGGTTCAAGTCAGGCCTCTGGCTGGGCAACTCAAGGACATTCAGAGACTTGTCCCGAAGCCACACCTATGTTGTCTTGGCTGTGTGTTTAGGGTCGTTGTCCTATTGGAAGGTAAACTTTCACCCTAGTCTGAGGTGCTGAGAGGTCTGGAGCAGGATTTCTCTGTACCTTGCGCTGTTCATCTTTCCCTTGAGTTCTGTCAGACTGACCATCAGGTTCTTGGTCACCTCCCTGAGCAAGGCCCTTCTCCCCCAATTGCTCAGTTTGGCCGGCGGACAGCTCCAGGAAGGGTCTTTGTGGTTCCAAACTTCTTCCATTTAAGAATGATGCAGGCCACTGTGTTCTTGGGGAACTTCAATGCTGCAGACATATTTTGGTATGCTTCCCCAGATCTGTGCCTCGACGGTCACACCCTGACTATAGAGAGCCCTGGTTTCTCTATGGTGTAGTAGGTCAGGGCGTGACTAGGGGGTATTCTAGTTCATAATTTCTATGTTGTGTTCTAGTTTATATTTTCTATGTTGGTGTTTTGTATGATTCCCAATCATATTTAAGTAGATATTTCTCCCACCTGTGTGTGTGGGATATTATTTTGTGTTTGTGCCTGTGCGCCACGTAGTCACGTTTCATTGTTCATTTATTGCTTTTGCTTTAAGTTTCACTTTTGAAATAAATATGTGGAACTCAACCTCCACTGCGCCTTGGCCCCGTTCTTTCGACAACTGTGACATCAACACAATCCTGTCTCGGAGCTCTACGGACAATTCCTTCGACCACATGGCTTGGGTTTTGCTCTGACATGCACGGTCAACTGTGGGACCTTATATTGACAGGTGTGTGCCTTTCCAAATCATGTCCAATCAATTGGATCTATCATAAGTGGACTCTAAATAAAGTTGTAGAAACATCTCAAGGATGATCAATGGAAACAGGATGCACCTGAGCTTAATTTCAAGTCTCATAGTAAAGGGTCTGAATACTTATATAATATAATTTGCACAACATTTTTTTTAAACTGTTTTAGCTTTGCCATTATGGGCTATTGAGTGTAGACTGATGAGGGAACGTAACAAAATGTGGAAAAAGTCTAGGTCGGAATACTTTCCGAATGCACTGTATCATAATTGAGGTATCTTAAGTCACTTTTTAAAATAAACCGAGGATTAGCCAGTGAAAACTGCCCAAGAAAGACTGTCTTTAGTGTCTTTAAACAGCATTGCAAATGATTATGTCTCAAAGGATATCACTAGAGTTAAGAGTCGGGTGATTCAGAGCGAGGAGATGGAGTTTAAAATAAGTTAAAAGTGTTCAGAGAATGTTGGAATTCTCCCAGCGGGGCAAAGCGGGCAGTGTTTTGCAGTCGTGTCTCTCTACAAAACACACTGCTCTACCACACAGCAAAACAGAGACGTGGGAGAGAGTGCGGGATGGAGCGTTAAAATATACAGGAGATTGAATTGATTAAATGCTGAAAAGTGCAAGTAATTCTTCCATCTCTGGGAACACACACTGCACTCCCTCCATTATTCATGGCCCTGCATTTCTCTTCTCTCTCTCTCTCTCTCTCTCTCTCTCTCTCTCTCTCTCTCTCTCTCTCTCTCTCTCCTCCTCTCTCTCTCTCTCTCCCTCCCTCTCTCTCTTTCTCCTTTTTCCCCTACCTTCCCTCAGTCTTGCAGTTGGCTGTTGACAAGCGGTGACGAATTGCGTGCAGTTTGGAACCTGCATTTTTTTCTGTCATTATTCAATTACAGCATCCAACAGAAATCAAGCATTTGGCAGTTATTGTACATCTGCTCTTGCGTTGTGATTATTCTCCGTGATATACCTTATGTGATTGTCTACCGTTCAGCCTCCGAGTTTCTTGAGGACAACAACTGTATCTCTGTACTTTACAGTGGGTAACATTATAAGGAAAGTATTATGGCTTGGGGGTAGACGCTGTTAAGGAGCCTTTTGGACGTAGACTTTGCGCTCTGGGATTGCTTCCCGTGCGGTAGTAGAGAGAACAGTCAACAACTTGGGCGACTCGAGTCTTTGCCTATTTTGTGAGCCTTCTTCTGATACCGACTAGTATTTAGGTCCTGCATGGCAGGAAGCTTGGCCCTAGTGATGTACTGGGTTGTACACACTACCCTCTGTAGAGCCTTGCAGTTGGAAGCTGGGCAGTTGCTATACTAGGCGGTGATGCAATCAGATGCTCTCGATGGTGCAGCTGTAGAACCTTTCGAGGATCTGGGGACCCATGCCAAATCCTTTCAGTCTCCTGAGGGGGGAAAAGGCATTGGCGTGCCCTATTCACGACCTTCTTGGTTTGTTTGGACCATGATAGTTTGTTGGTGATGTGGACACCAAGGAACTTGAAACTCTCAACCCGCTCTATTACAGCCCCATCGAAGTGAATGAGGGTGTGTTCGGCCCTCCTTTTCCTGTAATCCCCAATCCTCTCCTTTGTCTTGCTCACGTTGAGGGAAAGGTTGTTGTCCTGGCACCACACTGCCAGGTCTCTGACCTCCTCCCTATAGGCTCATATCTCATTGTTGTCGGTGATCAGGCTCACCAACGTTGTGTCATCAGCAAACTTAGTGATGGTGTTGGTTGTGCTTGGCCACACAGTCGTGGGTGAACAGGTAGTACAGGAGGGACTGAGCACACAACCCTGAGGGGCCCCTGTGTTGAGGATCAGCGTGGCAGATGTGTTGTTTTTTACCCTTACCACCTGGGGGTGTCCTGTCAGGATGTCCAGAATCCAGTTGCAGAGGAAGGTGTTTAGTTCCAGGGTCTTTAGCTTAGTAATGAGCTTTGTTGGCACTATGGTGTTAAATGCTGAGCTGTAGTCAATGAACAGCATTCTCACATAGGTGTTCCTTTTGTCCATGTGAGAAAGGGCAGTGTGGAGTGCGATTGCGTCATCTATGGATGTGTTGGGGCAGAATGCGAATGGGAGTGGGTCTAGGATATCCAGGAGGATACTAATAAGAGCCATGACCAGCCTTTCAAAGCACTTCATGGCTACCAACGTGAGTGCCACGGGCGGTAATCATTTAGGCAGGTTACCTTCGCTTCCTTGGGCACAGGGAGTATGGTGCTTGAAACGTGTAGGTATTACAGACTTAGTCAGGGAGAGATTGAAAATGTCAGTGGAGACACATGCTTTGAGTTCACGTCTTGGTAATCCGTCTGGCCCAGCGTCTTTGTGAATGTTGACCTGTTTAAAGGTTTTGTTCAAATCGGCTACCGGGAGCTTTATCAAACAGTCATCCAGAACAGCTGATGCTCTCGTGCATGCTTCAGTGTTGCTTGCCTCAAAGCGAGCATAAGACATGTAGCTCGTCTGGTAGTGTAACGGCGTTCTTCGTTTGTTGAAAGAGAGTCGGACCGAAATGCAGCGTGGTGGTTACTCATGTCTTTAATAAATGATCGCGATACATGAAGTAACTGATACAAATACAAAACAACAAACGGAACGTGAAACCTAATTACAGCCTATCTGGTGAAACTACACAGAGACAGGAACAATCACCCACGAAATACAAAGTGAAACCCAGGCTACCTAAATACGGTTCCCAATCAGAGACAACGAGAATCACCTGACTCTGATTGAGAACCGCCTCAGGCAGCCAAGCCTATACAACACCCCTACTCAGCCGCAATCCCAATAACTACAAAACCCCAATACGAAATACAACAAAATAAACCCATATCACACCCTGGCCTGACCAAATAATTAACGAAAACACAAAATACTAAGACCAAGGCGTGACAGAACCCCCCCCCCCCTAAGGTGCGGACTCCCGGACGCACCTCAAAACCACAGGGAGTGTCGGGTGGGCGTCTGTCCATGGTGGCGGTTCCGGCTCGAGACGTGGACCCCACTCCATAAATGTCATAGTTCCTCGTCCTGGGATAATCCACCCTCGCCGCCGACCATGGCCTAATAGTCGTCACCCAGAACCCCACTGAACTGAGGATCAGCTCATGACTGAGGGGCAGCTCGGGACTGATGGGCAGCTCGGGACTGAGGGGCAGCTCGGCACTGAGGGGCAGCTCGGCACTGAGGGGCAGCTCGGCACTGAGGGGCAGCTCGGGACTGAGGGGAAGCCCAGTTCTGAGAGGAAGCCCAGTTCTGAGAGGAAGCCCAGTACTGAGAGGAAGCCCAGTACTGAGATGAAGCTCAGGCAGGTAGTAGGCTCCGGTAGATCCTAGCTGTTATTGACAAATAGACACATATTACCACCCTCGTCTTACCGGACGTAGCAGTTCTGTCCTGTCGATGCACGGAAAACCCAGCCAACTGTATATTATCTGTGTCGTTGTTTATTCACGACTCGGGGAAACATAAGATACTACAGTTTTTAGTGTCCCGTTGGTAGGATAGTCTCGAACGGAGCTCATCCAGTTTATTCTCAAGTGATTGCATGTTGGCCAATAGAACGGATGGTAAAGGTGGGTTACCCACTCGCCAACTAATTCTTATAAGGCACCCCTATCTCCGCACCCTGTATCTACGTCTTTTCTTCATGAAAATGACTGGGATTTGGGTCTGGTTTCTGAGAAACAGTATATCCTTTGCATCGGACTCATTAAAGAAAAAATCTTTGTCTAGTTCGAGGTAAGTAATCGCTGATGTCCAGAAGCTCTTTTCAGTCATATGTGACGGTAGCAGCAACATTATGTACAAAATAAGTTACAAACAACGTGAAAAAACACACAAATTAGCACAGTTGGTTAGGAGCCCGTAAAACGGCAAACATCCACTCCGGCGACATTGTAACTACAAAACCTAATATAATTAACATTTAAGTCATTTAGCAGACGCTCTTATCCAAAACGACTTACAGGAGCAATTACGGTTAAGTGCCTTGCTCAAGGGCACTTCGGCATATTTTTCACCTTGTCGGCTCGGCGATTCAAACCAGCAATCTTTCTGTTCCTGGACCAACGCTCTTAACCGCTAGGCTACCTGTCGCCCTATGTCATGTATTTATAGGCTCCAGTTTAGACAACTATATCATCTAAGACGATACAACAACAGTACAACAACCGCTCAACAATGCAGCTTTACATTTACAATCTGGGTTGGTTGATGGAGGGGAAAGGATACATTCGAAGTGGTGGTAGTGCCACAGCTGGCTTCCTAGTCCATGACCACCCACTGCTGTGGTAGAGATGTGCCCAGCTTAAATGTACATGGGGGATTTGTCTTAAGCCCACAGGCAGACACATTGCAGGCTTGTGGGGGTTAATGGGGTTGAAGTGGAGACTCAAAACTCAAAGCGTTTAGATTATAACAACTCAGCTCTGATTGCTATCGGGAGATTAGTTCCCAAATGGGGGGGTTGAGGTCTGTGGGAGTCCGATAGGGGGGTGCTAGCCATGCTACTCTGTCTGGACCCCTGGTTGTGCAGCAATGGGAATGAGTTGAGAGTCTTTGGTGTTAAAGCTAAGAAGTGGATGGTTTGGTGATATAAGGATAATTGGGGAAAACATGTCCATGTCCTCGTCGATCACAAGGAGTGGTGTCTCATTGTAATGTCTGTTAGGTTGAGTGTGTGTTTGTGCGCGTGTGTCCAAATATACTCGTGTGTGTGTGCATGAGTGCCTACATTCACGTGCCTACACTAAAGTGGTATCTTCAAGCAGACCCTGGCTCTGTTCCCTCTCTTCATCCCTGAAAAGTGGCTACACAAATAAATAACATTTCCACTATCGTTAGTACAGTAGCTTGGGCTTCTAGATGTTCTCATGTTTCCCACAGCGGGCCCGCCACTAGACCAGTTGTTTGAAGATGTACATTTGTGGATAACAAGGCTCTTCAAGGATGTATTTATTTATCGAAAGAGACATTTTCTCTTTCTCCCCAACTTACGCCTCTCATGCTCTGGTAAGCCTGGTGTGATGTGTTAATGAGCCACTAATGAGTCCAGCTCAGTATGAATCTCACATGGAAATCTATTTCAGCATGAAACATGGAGCACAGAGGCGATTTAAACCCACCCCCGGGTCTGGGAAGGCAAGACGCTGCCAGTTGGGACATGAGAGTGGGTGTGTGTGTGTGGGGGGGGGGGGGGGGGGGGGGTGTTCTCGTGCTGTGTCTCTTGCAGTGCAGTGCAGTGCTGTCTATGTATGGATGTATTGGCTGGCGCGAGGGGGATAGGCAGTAGTGAGGCAAAGAAGGCCTGTAAATTAAATTGGAAACAAATGAGAATGAATCACCTACATAAAAGCGCTCTTGTTCCTCTGCCCAGTCCAGTCTCAGTGTGCCCTGCAGAGAGAGCCCTCACGCCCTGGGTCTCATAGCAGACAGAGCCCTTTATGTGGAGGATACATCTGGAGAGGTCACCACGTTGAGGTGACTACTTTGTCTTTAAAGTCTCTGAAGTCTATGTGTGAAGATGAAGGACAACCCTTCCTTTCTCTCTCTTTCTAGCTTCCGCTCTCCCTCCTTGTCTCATGCTCTCTCAGGTCCAATGGAGTAATCCTGTGGCCTTCTCTCCCTATCTCTCTCTCTCCCCTTCTCATTCTCTCCCTATCTCTCTCTCTCCCTCTTGCACTCTCTCTCTCCCCCTCTCATTCTCTCTGCTCTCTCTCTCGCTCGCCCTCTCTTTCCCTCTTTCCCCCTTAAAGATGAGAGGCTGTCCTTCTCTTCAGCTGGTCTAAAGGGATGGTCCATTTAGTCTCTCCCAGCAGGTGTTCTGTTGCTCTTTACTTCTTATCACTTTCACCACTCTTTTACCTTTGGGAGCCCTCTAATCAATTAACTCAATTTTCTACTGAAGTATCATCTCTCTTTGAGTTCTGCTTGATCTGAATTGAAAAGTTATAAAGAGTGCATCTATCCTAGTCAACGTTATGGTTCAAGTTTAGTATTGAACTTGGATGAATAAAAGAGGAGTCAATGTTATATTCCCATTGTGGCGTCTCTGTAAAGTTTAAGGGATTTTAGACTGTGTTTCAGTGCTGAGAGTTGTCCCAATATGAACTGCTGGGAAGTCATCTTTGTTCTCTTTTTCCTGTCTCCTTCACTTCTTGACCAAAATGCAGAGAAGGATTATCTGAGATTATCCGTTTTTCAATCCCATATTTCCCTGTTTTCTCCTCCTCCTTGACTTCTGATTCACCCCTGAAGCATAGACATTTGATTTGCCCTCACCCTTGTCTGGACAATGTTAATACTTATCCTGACACGTTTATCAGGAAATCATTTTGAGTCTGCTTTTAGCTACAGCTTGCAAACAGTAAATAATAGCTTTGTATCACTTCCCATCAGAAAAATAACACATTTTGACAAAACTCATTTTGACAACCCAAACTTGAACTCAGTTCAATTTGAGATGCAATCGGACACCTGTCCGGGGTTGAGTGCAGAGGGAGGTGTACAATACTGCATTATGATCAAAGTGACAGTGGGCGAGGGGGCAGCTGGGGAATTGGAGCAGCAAGAACCATGTCTCTTCTGCTACAAATCTGGTATGTGTGGGGATGGTGTTAGAATAGTGATCTGTAAAGATTTGCTTCTATATTGAGGACACACGCAACACACACTTCACACGCAAGCATGGCACACCATGCCATGGACACACGCAACATACACTTCACACAATATTCATGGCGGTGTGGCACTTTGTGTTAGCGATTTGCCATAGGTTCCACTCTCCTCGCTCTCCTCTGTAGCACACTCAATGCTCCCATCATCAACGAGCAGAACCTGCTAAAAGCATCAGAGGCCATCAGTCTATTTGCCTCAGAGCCTGCTAATAGACGTACGTTCTTACACTCTGACACACATGTACTCCAGTGGCGGTCAGTGCCGTTGAGGGAGGACGATTTATTTTTCATGAGCATGGCCTTATTTCAAATACAGCATGTTGGATGACTGCCATTCATATTCCATTCACCCAGTTCAATGTAACAGCGATAGGTTTAGGCTACGACATGATAAACACTTTTTCCCGATACCCATCATGAGTTTGCTACAACCTAGCTAGCCTATGAATTTAAGTTTACAACGTAGGTACACACAGGTCGAGAGACAAATTTGAGGCGACAGACACATGGACAGTGACATTCAAAACTGCCTTGCACACTCTTGCCTGCATCTATCTGAAATAGGGTGTAATCATTAGTCCAACAGTTGCAAACTAAACTTTCTATTGGACAAATTCAGGTATGTTTATCCCCGTTTTGTTTCCGTTTGTTTGTCAACATAATCGCCAGAATGAATGCACCCCTGATCACTCGTAAACACAGTTCACTTTCATAGCAGCGACGCTGTATTCCTTCTATGCACTCTCCTCCTCTCACTTTGTCCCTTCACTTGTGGAATTCAATGCACAACACATCAGCTGTATGTGAACAGGCGAAAAAACATTTCCAAGCCAAACCGCTACACACAGCCTACATCGTTGTCCCCATATTAGTTAAAGTAAAGTCATAGTCAGCATAGCTAATAGAACTAACGTGTTAGTAAACCCGCTACAATCATGCAGTAACATTAGTGTACAGTCAGTGAAGTTACACCAGCAGGCCCCCACGGCAATAAATTAGTTATACCAAAGCTTACGTTGACTTGGAAGAGTTCCAGTGTAGTGTTGGATAGTCATAGCCAGCTAGCTAACATAGCATCCCTCTGTTTGAGCAGGGTGTTTCAGTAGACTAAACTAGCTAACTGCATTTGCTAGCTAAGTAAGTGATACTGAAAAAAAATACACACTCTTGCTTCTCCTTCATTTTGGAGGAAATTAATTTGTTCAAAACTGTTCAACTATTGTTTTTCTTTCTCTTTGAGTCAACTACTCACCACATTTTATACACTGCAGTGCTATCTAGCTGTAGCTTATGCTTTCAGTATTAGATTAATTCTCTGATCCTTTGATTGGGTGGACAACATGCCAGTTCATGCTGCAAGAGCTCTGATTGTCACGCCTTGGTCATTGTATTTTGTGTTTTTGGTATATGTTTGGGTAGGCCAGGGTGTGACATGGGTTTATATGTTGTGTTTCGTATTGGGGTTTGTATTAATTGGGATTGTGTATGATTAGGGGTGTGTCTAGTTAGGCTTGGCTGCCTGAGGCGATTCTCAATTGGAGTCAGGTGATTCTCATTGTCTCGGATTGGGAACCGTATTTAGGTAGCCTGAGTTCGTGTTGTATTTTGTGGGTGTTTGTTCCTATCTCTGTGTAGTGTTCACCAGATAGGCTGTAATAGGTTTCACGTTCCGTTTGTTGTTTTTGTATTTATCAGTTATTTCATGTACCGCGATTCATTCATTAAAGTCATGAGTAACCTACACGCTGCATTTCGGTCTGACTCTCTTCATTCAACAGACGAACGACGTTACACTGATAGGCTGGAGGACATCCTCCGGAAGTTGTCATAATAATTGTGTAAGTCTATAGAAGGGGGAACCATGAGCCTCCTAGGTTTTGTATTGAAGTCCAAGTACCCAGAGGAGGACGGAAGCTAGCTGTCCACCGGCTACACCATTGTGCTACCCTACAGAATGCTGATGAGGCTACTGCAGACCTTCCTAGAAAAATACTGTTTTAATCAATTGTTTGGTGACGTGATTATATTTAGTATAGTTTTATCTAAAAAGGATACCTTTTTAAATGTTTTACAATTTACATTTTTATGCAATTCACTGAGGAGGATGGCCCTCCGCTTCCTCCTCTGAGGATCCTCCACTGATGTACTCACATGACAATAGAAAGATGCACAGGTTCAAAATACATTGTGCCTTTCGTGTTGCCTGAACCCTTTCTTTCCGTAAAAAGATTGCAGTTACTCTATAGTCTGAAAATACAATGGAACTCTGGTTTAATGCCATTTGGGTATTAACATTTGTTTTTAATCCCACTGTAAATCCTACTGTCATGAAGTTGAAATATGTACGTTTTTCAAAGCCTATATGCCAGTCTTACTTTCAATTTCTTATAAGCTGAAAAATATCCAACGCTATTAAGAATGAATACCTACCGGAAGACCATAATGAACAGACCATGTGAAACCCAGAGACAATGCTAATTCAGGCCTGCTAAACCTCTCCATTAAGCCTTTTGAGGTCCTGACAGAGGGGTTAGCATTTGCAGGCCCTGGGTGCATTTATGGGCTCTCCCTGCGGATAATTGAATATCTGTCTTGTGGTCTGATTATGGTAATAGGTCCCCGTGGTACAGCCTGTGGATGTCCTTGTGATTACAACTGCATTGGAGACTCACAGAGTGTGCAGAGGTACTGCATCAGCAGCAGCACAGCTCACTGGTTTGTGAGGACTCCTGTGGGGGACATATAGCTGATAAAGTCCTAACTTGAGCCTCATAGTAAAAGAGACACAGGGTCTGTGGGGACTGCAGCTGGCCAAGGTCACAGGGAAGTATACTCTAGGAAGGTGTGTTGGAAAACTTTGACTAAGTATGACTGTGAATGCCTATGTGTACCTGTATAGAATTCAATAACGAACCTAGCTAGTTTTTACATAAAGCAATTGGAGGTGAGTACTCAGTGCAATATACACCGAGTGTACAAAACATTAGTAATAGCTTCCTACTATTGAGTTGCACCCCCGTTTGCCCTCAGAACAGCGTCAATATTTACATTTTACATTTAAGTCATTTAGCAGACGCTCTTATCCAGAGCGACTTACAAATTGGTGCATTCACCTTATGACATCCAGTGGAACAGCCACTTTACAATAGTGCATCTACATATTTTAAGGGGGGGTGAGAAGGATTACTTTATCCTATCCTAGGTATTCCTTAAAGAGGTGGGGTTTCAGGTGTCTCCGGAAGGTGGTGATTGACTCCGCTGTCCTGGCGTCGTGAGGGAGTTTGTTCCACCATTGGGGAGCCAGAGCAGCGAACAGTTTTGACTGGGCTGAGCGGGAACTGTACTTCCTCAGTGGTAGGGAGGCGAGCAGGCCAGAGGTGGATGAACGCAGTGCCCTTATTTGGGTGTAGGGCCTGATCAGAGCCTGGAGGTACTGAGGTGCCGTTCCCCTCACAGCTCCGTAGGCAAGCACCATGGTCTTGTAGCGGATGCGAGCTTCAACTGGAAGCCAGTGGAGAGAGCGGAGGAGCGGGGTGACGTGAGAGAACTTGGGAAGGTTGAACACCAGACGGGCTGCGGCGTTCTGGATGAGTTGTAGGGGTTTAATGGCACAGGCAGGGAGCCCAGCCAACAGCGAGTTGCAGTAATCCAGACGGGAGATGACAAGTGCCTGGATTAGGACCTGTGCCGCTTCCTGTGTGAGGCAGGGTCGTACTCTGCGGATGTTGTAGAGCATGAACCTACAGGAACGGGCCACCGCCTTGATGTTAGTTGAGAACGACAGGGTGTTGTCCAGGATCACGCCAAGGTTCTTAGCGCTCTGGGAGGAGGACACAATGGAGTTGTCAACCGTGATGGCGAGATCATGGAACGGGCAGTCCTTCCCGGGAGGAAGAGCAGCTCCGTCTTGCCGAAGTTCAGCTTGAGGTGGTGATCCGTCATCCACACTGATATGTCTGCCAGACATGCAGAGATGCGATTCGCCACCTGGTCATCAGAAGGGGGAAAGGAGAAGATTAATTGTGTGTCGTCTGCATAGCAATGATAGGAGAGACCATGTGAGGTTATGACAGAGCCAAGTGACTTGGTGTATAGCGAGAATAGGAGAGGGCCTAGAACAGAGCCCTGGGGGACACCAGTGGTGAGAGCGCATGTTGAGGAGACAGATTCTCGCCACGCCACCTGGTAGGAGCGACCTGTCAGGTAGGACGCAATCCAAGCGTGGGCCACGTCGGAGATGCCCAACTCGGAGAGGGTGGAGAGGAGTATCTGATGGTTCACAGTATCGAAGGCAGCCGATAGGTCTAGAAGGATGAGAGCAGAGGAGAGAGAGTTAGCTTTAGCGGTGCGGAGCGCCTCCGTGATACAGAGAAGAGCAGTCTCAGTTGAATGACTAGTCTTGAAACCTGACTGATTTGGATCAAGAAGGTCATTCTGAGAGAGATAGCGGGAGAGCTGACCAAGGACGGCACGTTCAAGAGTTTTGGAGAGAAAAGAAAGAAGGGATACTGGTCTGTAGTTGTTGACATCGGAGGGATCGAGTGTAGGTTTTTTCAGAAGGGGTGCAACTCTCGCTCTCTTGAAGACGGAAGGGACGTAGCCAGCGGTCAGGGATAAGTTGATGAGCGAGGTGAGGTAAGGGAGAAGGTCTCCGGAAATGGTCTGGAGAAGAGAGGAGGGGATAGGGTCAAGCGGGCAGGTTGTTGGGCGGCCGGCCGTCACAAGACGCGAGATTTCATCTGGAGAGAGAGGGGAGAAAGAGGTCAGAGCACAGGGTAGGGCACTGTGAGCAGAACCAGCGGTGTCGTTTGACTTAGCAAACGAGGATCGGATGTCGTCGACCTTCTTTTCAAAATGGTTGACGAAGTCATCTGCAAAGAGGGAGGAGGGGGGGGAGGATTCAGGAGGGAGGAGAAGGTGGCAAAGAGCTTCCTAGGGTTAGAGGCAGATGCTTGGAATTTAGAGTGGTAGAAAGTGGCTTTAGCAGCAGAGACAGAGGAGGAAAATGTAGAGAGGAGGGAGTGAAAGGATGCCAGGTCCGCAGGGAGGCGAGTTTTCCTCCATTTCCGCTCGGCTGCCCGGAGCCCTGTTCTGTGAGCTCGCAATGAGTCGTCAAGCCACGGAGCGGGAGGGGAGGACCGAGCCGGCCTGGAAGATAGGGGACATAGAGAGTCAAAGGATGCAGAAAGGGAGGAGAGGAGGGTTGAGGAGGCAGAATCAGGAGATAGGTTGGAGAAGGTTTGAGCAGAGGGAAGAGATGATAGGATGGAAGAGGAGAGAGTAGCGGGGGAGAGAGAGCGAAGGTTGGGACGGCGCGATACCATCCGAGTAGGGGCAGTGTGGGAAGTGTTGGATGAGAGCGAGAGGGAAAAGGATACAAGGTAGTGGTCGGAGACTTGGAGGGGAGTTGCAATGAGGTTAGTGGAAAAACAGCATCTAGTAAAGATGAGGTCGAGCGTATTGCCTGCCTTGTGAGTAGACAGATGGGTAAGGGGAGAAAGAGAGAATGACCACTTGGGAGAGATAAGGATCCCGATGCCACCACCCCGCTGACCAGAAGCTCTCGGGGTGTGCGAGAACACGTGGGCGGACGAAGAGAGAGCAGTAGGAGTAGCAGTGTTATCTGTGGTGATCCATGTTTCTGTCAGTGCCAAGAAGTCGAGGGACTGGAGGGAGGCATAGGCTGAGATGAACTCTGCCTTGTTGGCTGCAGATCGGCAGTTCCAGAGGCTACCGGAGACCTGGAACTCCACGTGGGTCGTGCGCGCTGGGATCACCAGATTAGGGTGGCAGCGGCCACGCGGTGTGGAGCGTTTGTATGGTCTGTGCAGAGAGGAGAGAACAGGGATAGACAGACACATAGTTGACAGGCTACAGAAGAGGCTACGCTAATGCAAGGAGATTGGAATGACAAGTGGACTACACGTCTCAAATGTTCAGAAAGTTAAGCTTACGTAGCAAGAATCTTATTGACTAAAATGATTAAAATGATACAGTACTGCTGAAGTAGGCTAGCTGGCAGTGGCTGCGTTGTTGACTTTGTAGGCTAGCTGGCAGTGGCTGCGTTGTTGACACTACACTAATCAAGTTGTTCCGTTGAGTGTAATAGTTTCTACAGTGCTGCTATTCGGGGGCTAGCTGGCTAGCTAGCAGTGTTGATTACGTTACGTTGCGTTAAAGAACGACAACAATTATCTTTGATACACAGACGGCTATGTAGCTAGCTATGTAGCTAGCTACGATCAAACAAATCAAACCGTTGTGCTGTAATGAAATGAAATGTGATACTACCTGTGGAGCGAAGCGGAATGCGACCGGGTTGTTGAGTGCGGAAGTTCTATTCAGTAGACGTTGGCTAGCTGTTGGCTAGCTAGCAGTGTCTCCTACGTTACGGACGCCAAATAGCTGGCTAGCTAACCTCAGTAAATTAAGATAATCACTCTAAGACTACACGCTCTAAACTACACAATTATCTTGGATACGAAGACAGCAAAGACAACTATGTAGCTAGCTAACACTACACTAATCAAGTCGTTCAGTTGAGTGTAATAGTTTTTACAGTGCTGCTATTCGGTAGACGGTGGACGTATGCTAGCTGGCTAGCTGCTGGGCAGATAGCAGTGTAGACTACGTTAGGACGACGAAATACAAGTTGCAATAGAAGTGCTGACTGTTTCACTATGTTGTCCTCTTTCTTTTCCTTTTTCTTCTGTCCTTCTTTTGTCTTCCTTTCTTCTGTTAACTAGATATTTTTTGTTGTTATTCTTTGTAAGCTAACTAGCTTCTTCCAGGAGAGTCCCTAGCAACTGCTTAGCAACAAGTAAACAATTCTGCTAGCAATTCAGCTAGCTGAGATAACTGTACAATTTTATGAAAAATAGTTAATTTTTCAAAAGCCTGTCTTTTTGGTTTGTTCCTTGTTTTGTCTTCTATTGAGTCTTGCAGTTTTCTCTTGATTTTTTTGATGTACTTCACTCTAAAAAACCATTTAAATCTCAATATATACAGGAGCTCATTTTTCAGCAGCTGCTCAATTTAGAACTCCGGAATATGTCAGGGCATGGACTACAAGGTGCTGAAAGTGTTCCACAGGGATGACGGACCATGATGACTCCAATGCTTTCTACAGTTGTGCCAAGTTAGCTCGATGTCCTTTGGGGAAACTGTTGAGCGTGAAAAACCCAGCAGCGTTGCAGTTTTTGACACACTCAAACCAGTGTGCCTGGCACCTACTACCATACCCCATTCAAGGGACCTTAAATCTTTTGTCTTTCCCTTTCACCCTCTGAATAGCAGATATACACAATCCAAGTCTTAATTGCCGCGAGGCTTAAAAATCATTTTTTTTTTACCTGTCTCCTCCCCTTCATCTACACTGACTGAAGTGGATTTAACAGGTGACATCAATAAGAGATCTAGAGCAGATGTTTTGTACACTCAGTGTATCATTTCATTTATAATAAGTTGAAGTATCTTTTGTCTCTCTGTGGTTGATTAATTTTCTTTCTATTAGCAAGAGGCAAACATCGCTGAAGCTGGAGACTTATATTTCCCTCACCAACTTTAAACATCAGCTACCTGAGCAGCTAACTGATCGTTGCAGCTGTACATAGCCCATCTGTAAATAGCCCACCCAATCTACAGTGCCTACCTCATCCCCATATTGTTTTTTTTACTTTTCCGCTCTTTTGCACACCAGTATTTCTACTTGCACATCACCATCTGCTACTCCAGTGTTCATTTGCTAAATTGTAATTACTTCGGTACTATGGCCTATTTATTGCCTTACCTCCTCACGCCATTTGCACACACTGTATATAGACTTTTTTTCTATTGTGTTATTGACTGTACGCTTGTTTATTCCATGTGTAACTCTGTTGTTGTTTGTGTCGCACTGCTTTGCTTTATCTTGGCCAGGTCGCAGTTGTAAATGAGAACTTGTTCTCATCTAGTTCACCTGGTTAAATAAAGGTAAAATAAAGGCTGAATGTACCTTATGTCACCAGAGAACGCATCCGAGGGAGCAAAACAGCGCCCCTCTGTCTCTGTTTGTGAATCCCATCTATCTGATGCTGTCTGGTCAAAAATAACATGATATTGTTGATGCCCGTAACATTGAATACAAGGGAAGCAAGCATGAATTTGGACTCCCTTGATCGTTTTTAAAATAAATAGTAGACAATCAGTGCTGAGCTAAACTGAGCGAGCTCAACTGTAAAAGGTCTTGGCACACCTAAAGAAAACATCAATGGAAGCCAGTTTGAATTTGGCTTCACACCAGTCACATCACCCCAAAAGCCAAAGAATCTCATTATGTTGTTGTCTTCCGGTGGCTAGCTAAATTAGCAATGGATGGAGATAGGGATTTGGACTTGTGGTTTTACTTCATTCACCGTACTGGCCAATGATTATAACGGTGATTCTGATCCAACCATGAATTCATACATTGTGCCCCTGGCCTGAGAGGATGGAAGTTCAACATGTAGCTAGATGTAGTAGGCTGACCTGGCAAACTGAAAGTGTTTACTGTATCATGACAGAATCATAGACCATTTAGGCAACATGAAAGAGGAGGATGGTATTGGCATTTCTCTACAAGTAGTGTGAGTCAGCATGTTTTTTCTACTTGCACGCACACACACACACACACACACACACACACACACACACACACACACACACACACACACACACACACACACACACACACACACACACACACACACACACACACACACACACACACACACACACACACACACACACACACACACACACACATCAGTACCATGAACAGCCACATAATATTTAGCTTACATTGATTGGACTTAATTGCTTTTGGAATCTTTTTGTTGTCATTGTATTAGACTAAGCATAGCTGATTAGGTGATGTTGAAATGGTGCTGGAATAGTGGAGGCAGCTCCTGTTTTCTTTGCAACTTGCGGTAACTCTCCACGGTTCTAAATCAATAGTTGCTTAGTAGTTCAAAAATGTCAGAAACATTAAATAGCTTGACCATGTTGTAGGTGATGTTACTGTTTGTTGCATGTAATATGTTTTGTAGACTTCACCGAAGAGATGTTGCTCTCCGGTTTTGTGATGAAACTAAGGTGTGGTTGAATTTATTCTGCCACTGTGTGTTCTTATCATCTCAGCCTTTAGGCCTATATATCACAGTATCAAGGCATATGAACTAATAGGTTATAGAGCAAACAATGCAATTATCACAACACATAGGGTTGTAAAATTCCCTGGCTTGGCTTCCCAGGTGATTTTAAACACACAGCTACTGATTAAAAGCCTTTGGCCCAACGGAGTGAGATCATGTCATTCTACCTATGGAGGTAATATGTGCACATGCACATGTGTGTGTGGTAGAGTGTGTTTCACTGCACACACGCATACATTCTCACTCTCACGTACAGTCAGGGCCAAACGTTTTGAGAATGACACAAATATTACTTTTCACAAAGTCTGCTGCCTCAGTTTGTATGATGGCAATTTGCATATACTCCAGAACATTAATGAAGAGTGATCAGATGAATTGCAATTAATTGCAAAGTCCCTCTTTGCCATGCAAATGAATTGAATCCCCCAAAAAACATTTCCACTGCCTTCAGCGCTGCCACAAAAGGACCAGCTGACATGTCAGTGATTCTCTTGTTAACACAGGTGTGAGTGTTGACGAGGACAAGGCTGGAGATCACTCTGTCATGCTGATTGAGGTCGAATAACAGACTGGAAGCTTCAAAAGGAGGGTGGTGCTTGGAATCATTGTTCTTCCTCTGTCAACCATGGTTACCTAAAAGGAAACACGTGCTGTCATCATTGCTTTGCGCAAAAAGGGCTTCACAGGCAAGGATATTGCTGCCAGTAAGATTGCACCATAATCAACCATTTATCGGATCATCAAGAACTTCAAGGAGGGCGGTTCAATTGTTGTGAAGAAGGCTTCAGGGTGCCCAAGAAAGTCAGTAAAGAAGCCACTTCTCTCCAGGAGAAACATCAGGGACAGACTGATATTCTGCAAAAGGTACAGGGATTGGACTGCTGAGGACTGGGGTAAAGTCATTTTCTCTGATGAATCCCCTTTGTGGTTGTTTGTGGCATCCGGAAAAAAAGCTTGTCTGGAGAAGACAAGGTGAGCGCTACCATCAGTCCTGTGTCATGCCAACAGTAAAGCATCCTGAGCATCCCATTCATGTGTGGGGTTGCTTCTCAGCCAAGGGAGTGGGCTCACTCACAATTTTGCCTAAGAACAAAGCCATGAATAAAGAATGGTACCAACACATCCTCCGAGAGCAACTTCTCCCAACCATAAAGGAACAGTTTGGTGACAATGCCTTTTCCAGAATGATAGAGCACTTTGCCATAAGGCAAAAGTGATAACTAAGTGGCTCCGGGAACAAAACATTGATATTTTGGGTCCATAGCCAGGAAACTTCCCAGACCTTAATCCCATTGGGAACTAGTGGTCAATCCTCAAGAGGCGGGTGGACAAACAAAAACCCACAAATTCTGACAAACTCCAAGCATTGATTATGCAAGAATGGGCTGCCATCAGTCAGGATGTGGCCCAGAATTTAATTGACAGCATGCCAAGGCAATATTGTAGAGGTCTTGAAAAAGGGTCAACACTGCAAATATTGACTCTTTGCATCAACTTGATGTAATTGTCAATAAAAGCCTTTGACACTTATGAAATGCTTATAATTATACTTCAGCATTCCATAGTAACATCTGACAAAAATATCTAAAGACACTGAGGCAGCAGACTTTGTGAAAATGTATATTTGTGTCATTCTCAAAACTTGTGGCCATGACTGTACACACACACACACACACACACACACACACACACACACACACACACACACACACACACACACACACACACACACACACACACACACACACACACACACACACACACACACACACACACACACGGAGACCGCTGTGCTCTTTTTGAGCTTAAATCTCTGCAACATGTGACAGGCCCTGGAGTCACCAGCTCTCAAATAAAAGTGTGTCTGTATGTTTTGTGGCTCTCTGACTGTGTGTGTTTTTCTCTGTGTGTGTATTTCGATCTGTGTGGGTGTGTATTTCTATGTGTGAGCGTGTGTTCTGTGAGGTATGAGCAAATGTGTGTGTGCCCGTGCCCTGTACGGCCCTTCCTTGGTTCCTGTTGTGTAAAAACCGAGCGTGATGAGTAACCTTGCCTAAGACCTGAAAACGTGTGTTAACTCCCTAAGTCAATGCCTAGAGCTTTAGCTCAGAGGGTTAACACAGTCTACATTTCAGAAAGAAAGAAAAAATAATAGAGCGTTGGTAAAAGATGAATAGAACTACACTAGTCTAGCCATTTCTCCCCTCAGCTTGGCTCCATGACTCATTTGGGGGCATTAAAGAGTGCGGAGCGACCGGCTGACATAGGATGAAAACAGCAGGAAAACCATAAAAGAAGCCTTGTTAGGAGTTGTATTACCATTTTCTCCTCTGCAGACCTGGAGAATAACCATATCACACCGTGTGCCTGAGTCTCTATAATGGAGCTGAAATAGTTTTTCCCCCTGACACCTTAAAAAGACATTTTGTATCCCATCAAAACCACCATGATATTATTGATCGTCTTCATAGCAAGACAAGGGGAAAAAGAACAAGTCAAGGGAGAGAATTTGAGGTTTGTGCACACAAAACCGATGACCACTTTTGTTTCTAACCCTGTCTTTTTCCTTGTAGATTTTTAAGGGTCACATATCCGGTAACCTCTCTCTGTTCTTTTGTAGCCCATTCCTGGGCTAGCTAGATACTATTTCCAAAGCCATTCATCACAATGGAGTAGTCCTTGTGAGGGGGAGATTCAGAGGAGATGATGATGTACAGTTGAAGTCGGAAGGTTACATACACCTTGGCCAAATACATTTAAACTTGGTTTTTCTCAATTTCTGACATTTAATCATAGTAAAAAATCCCTGTCTTAGGTCAGTTAGGATCACCACTTTATTTTTAAGAATGTGAAATGTCAGAATAACAGTAGAGAGAATGATTTATTTCAGCTTTTATTTCTTTCATCACATTCCCAGTGGGTCAGAAGTTTACATACACTCAATTAGTATTTAGTAGCATTGCTTTTAAATTGTTTAACCTGGGTCAAACGTTTTGGGTAGCCTTCCACAAGCTTCCCACAATAAGTTGGGTGAATTTTGGCCCATTCCTCCTGACAGAGTTGGTATAACTGAGTCAGGTTTGTAGGCCTCCTTGCTCGCACACGCTCTTTTTCAGTTCTGCCCATGCATTTTCTATAGGATTGAGGTCAGGGCCACTCCAATACCTTGACTTTGTTGTCCTTAAGCCATTTTGCCACAACTTTGGAAGTATGTTTGGGGTCATTGTCCATTTGGAAGACCCATGTGCGACCAAGCTTTAACTTCCTGACTGATGTCTTGAGATGTTGCGTCAATATATCCACATAATTTTCCTGCCTCATGCTGCCATCTATTAAGTGCACCAGTCCCTCCTGCAGCAAAGTACCCCCACAACATGATGCTACCACCCTCGTGCTTCACGGTTGGGATGGTGTTCTTCGGCTTGCAAGCCACCCCCTTTTTCCCCCAAACATAATGATGGTCATTATGGCCAAACAGTTCTATTTTTCTTTCATCAGACCACAGGACATTTCTCCAAAAGTACGATCTTTGACCCCATGTGCAGTTGCAAACCGTAGTCTGGCATTTTTATGGCGGTTTTGGAGCAGTGGCTTCTTCCTTGCTGAGCGGCCTTTCAGGTTATGTCGATATAGGACTTGTTTTACTGTGGATATAGATAATTTTGTACCTGTTTCCTCCAGCATCTTCATAAGGTCCTTTGCTGTTGTCCTGGGATTGATTTGCACTTTTCGCACCAAAGTACGTTCATCTCTAGGAGACAGAACGCGTCTCCTTCCTGAACGGTATGACGGCTTTGTGGTCCTGTTTGGAAATTGCTCCCAAGGATGAACCAGACTTGGAGGTCTACCATTTTTTTCTGAGGTCTTGGATGATTTATTTTGATTTCCACATGATGTCAAGCAAAGAGGCACTGAGTATGAAGGTAGGCCTTGAAATACATCCACAGGTACACCTCCAATTGACTCCAACAATGTCAATTAGCCTATCAGAAGTTTCTAAAGCCATGACATCGTATTCTGGAAGTTTCCAAGCTGTTTAAAGGCACAGTCAACTTACTGAATGTAAACTTCTGACCCACTGGAATTGTGATGCAGTGAATTATATGTGAAATAGTCTGTCTTTAAACAATTGTTGGAAAAATGACTTGTTACGCACAAAGTGGATGTCCTAACCGACTTGCCAAAACTTTAGTTTGTTAACAAAAAAATTGGGGAGTGGTTGAAAACCTAGTTTTAATGACTCCAACCTAAGTGTATGTAAACTTCCAAATTCAACTGTAGCAAGCAGATGGAGATATTTGTTATTACTGTTATCCCAACACAGGGTTTGTTGTTATTTTCCATGCAGTGGGGAATAGTGGGGAGAAAATGGGATTCCTTCTTGGTGCCTTTCCCTCTTTTTCTCCCCATTTCAGAAGACGTGGAATGGGAATAATCTTCCTTTGCGTTCACGGAGGTCAGCAGAGACATGGAAAAACAGGGAGGAGAAAGAAGAGTGGAGGGGAGACGAGGATTGCATACATACTGATGTCGAGAGATTCCAGGTAAGGGCGTAACCTCCTTGATTCGGTCACGGTAACGTTTAAGCAACGTTATCTCGCCGGCACAGCTCCACATTAGCAGGACTGAGACAGGTGGACACAATTGTTGAAAAAGTCCTCTTAGGAGTAGCTTTGCTCTCCCTGTGCGTGTGCATGTATGTGTTGTGCGCATGTGCTTATGTGTCCGTGACCAGAGGTGTCATGCATGCCAAATGAAACGAAGGGAGCATTTGGACATCAATGCCCACTCCAGAAATAGTGCATCCCCAGCACTGTCTGTGCGTGTGTATCTATTTGTATGGGAGAGATATAGATCGAGCCTGGGAAGGGGTGTGGGCGTACGGGCCAGGGAGGATGTATATATTTAGCCCTCTGCATGTTTTACCTCCTCAGGTCAGCTCACAGGGGGCGGACGGTAGGGCGGACGGATTAAAGTTACAGTTGAGTTTGATACATGATTTATGCATCCCGCCCACCATGCAACGCACCAGACCAGTTACTCAGTCTCCAGTGACTGAGCACTCTGCAATTAGATCCAAACGCTCCCTTTTTTAGGGATTAAGGTGAATGGAGGTGAACTAGGATGAAGTATGTACACTGTAGGGATCCAAATAGATTATAAATCATGGATTTAGCCAGCACCAGGAGTATCACTTTGTTGTTGTGTGCTAAATCCATTAAATAGATTAATTGATGATGAGAGAAGTTTGCACATGTCACGAGGGACTAGGTGCGTGAGGAAGAATCAGGCGCAGAGAGCAGAGAGTTCCACAGGAAGAAGTGCACTTTAATACTTGGCCGGTACGAGATGGTGAAACGAACCCGGGTAAAGAACATGGCACACCTAGCCTGGTGTGGATTCAGTCTCCTCGCTGCCCGGATATACTCGAGATTACGATGGAGAGTCCAGATGAGAAAAGGGTGCTTAGCCCCCTCAAGCTAATGTCTCCACACCTTCCGTGCCTTGACTACAGCTAACAACTCCCGGTCCCCCACGTCATAGTTTCGCTCTGCCGGACCGAGCTTCCTCGAAAAGAAGGCATAAGGGCGGAGCTTTGGTCACACGCCCGAGCGCTGGGACACTATGGCCCAGACCCCAGCCTCGGACGCGTCCACCTCCACTGTGAACGCTAAAGAGGGGGCCGGATGCGCCAACACGGGCGCATTGGTGAACAGCTCCTTCAGACGACTGAAAGCTCTGCCCGCCGCTGCTGACTAAAGCAAGCACACCGGCCCTCCCTTCAGCAGTGAGGCAATGGGAGCAGCCGCCTGACCAAAACCCCGGATAAACCTCCGGTAGTAATTTGCAAACCCTAAAAACCGCTGCACCTCTTTCACCGTGGTCGGAGTCGGCCAATTACGCACGGCTGTAACGCGGTCACACTCCATCACCACCCCGGAGGTGGAAATACGATAACTCAGGAGGAAAAGGCCTGTTTGAAGAACACACATTTCTCGGCCTTGACATACAGGTCATGCTCCAGCAGTCGCCCAAGTACCTTACGCACCAGAGACACGTGCTCCGCGCGTGTGGCAGAGTAGATCAAGATGTCATCGATGTACACTATCACTCCCTGCCCGAGCAGGTCTCGGAGAATCTCGTCAGTGAAGGATTGGAAGACGGCTGGAGCATTCTTCAACCCATATGGCATGACACGGTACTCATAATGGCCAGATGTAGTACTAAATGCGGTTTTCCACTCATCTCCTCCCCGGATACGCACAAGATTATACGCACTCCTCGGGTCCAGTTTTGTGAAGAAGCGCGCCCCGTGAAATGATTCCACCGCCGTAGCGATGAGAGTTAGTGGGTAACTAAACCCCACTGTGATGGAATTTAGACCTCGATCATCAATGCACGGACGCAGACCTCCCTCATTCACAAAAAAGAAGCTTGAGGAGACGGGTGATGCGGAGGGCCGAATGTACCCCTGTCCCAGCGATTCAGCTATTGTCTCCTCCTGGGACAACGTGACTCCTAGGAAGTGCAGCGTTCTCCAGGTCTATCGCGCAGTCCCCTCGATGATGGGGTGGTTATTGGGTTGCCTTCCTTTTACTGAAACCTGGTCTGGACTCTCCACCGTAGTCGCACCAATGGCAACTCCTATACACCTGCCTGAACACTTCTCTGACCACCCTCTAAGAGCCCCCTGTCGCCAGGAAATCACCGGGTTGTGCTGAGCTAGCCAGAATTCCCAGACCCCATTAGAAACGCAGGTGAATCGATAAGGAACAGACTAATCCGTTCCTTATGACCCACCTGCGTTAAAATGTCTAGTGGCACCGTGGCCTAATGGTCGGCTATCTAAGGAGTGCATGGGGAAAGGTAGGTCTAACGACACCAGGGGAATCCCTAGCCTTAACTCGAGCCTATAATCCATGAAGTTCCCAGCTGTGCCTGAATCGACTAGCGCCTTATGCTGTAGAGAGGGAGAAAACCCAGGAAAAGAGGTTAACAAACATATGACCGACAGGAAGCTCTGGGTGATTCTGGTGCTGAATCACCTGAGGTGACCGAGTAGTCCTCCCGACTCCCAGACGAGTTCCTCCAGCACAGGTCGGCCGTGTGTCCTCGCCGATCACAACTGGTGCAGGAGGAAACTCCTCCTCCGGTCCCCCTCGATGCAGAGCCCCCTAACTCCATGGGGATGGGAGCAGGTGGGCCTGGGGCTGGAAACAACAGGGCCTGTTCCGGACACTCGCGGGCAGCCAGCTGGTTGTCAAGATGAATGGACATGTCTATAAGTTCATCCAAAGTGAGGGTGGTGTCCCGACACGCTAGCTCCCTGCGGACGTCCTCCCTGGAGGCTACATCGGTAATGGTCTATCAAAGCCCTGTCGTTCCACCCTGCTCCTGCGGCCAAGGTCCTGAACTCCAGGGCAAAGTGCTGTGCGTTCCTCGTCTCCTGTCGCAGGTGGAACAGCCGTTCACCCACCGCACGACCCTCTGGTGGGTGATCGAACACAGCTCGGAATCGGCGGGTGAACTCGGGGTAGTGATCCCTCGCCGAGTCTGGGCCATTCCACACTGCGTTTGCCCACTCCAGGGCTCGTCCCGTCAGACAGGAGACGAGGACGCTCACGCTCTCCTCCCACGAGGGAGTAGGACAGACAGTCGCCAGGTATGGTTCTAGTTGGAGGAGGAACCCCTGACACCCAGCCGCCGTCCCATCATACTCCCTAGGGAGCGCCAGACGCAGAGCCCCGTAGCCGAATCCTGTAGCATGGGTAGGAGGTGCTGGAGGAGGGGGTGCTGGAGATGAGGTGGGAAGGTCACTCCTCTCCCATTGGTCCATCCTCTCCATCATCAGATCCATCGCCGATCCTATACAGTGGACAATGCTGGTGTGATGGAGGACCCTCTCCTCCCATCGACGGGAGAGGAGGTGCGGCTGCTCCTGCTGCAGGATTCTGTCACGAGGGACGAGGTGTGGGAGGAAGAATCAGGCGCAGAGAGCAGAGAGTTCCACAGGAAAAAGTGCACTTTAATACAGCACAAAAAGCAACGCCCACAACAAAGGGCGCGGAAGAATATGGACCAACCCAAAACACAGGGTACCAGGTCTAGAACATGGACACACCTAAATAACACACACACGTAACACAAGAATAATCCCACACAAAACAAGGGCGGGTATACGTACTTTAAATAAGGAAGCCCATCAAGCACACACAAATAGACACAGGTGCAACTAATAAGACAAAACAAACAGAAAACGAAAAATGGATCGGTGGCGGCTAGTAGGCCGGTGACGACGATCGCCGAGCACCGCCCAAACAGGCAGGGGAGCCAACTTCGGAGGAAGTCGTGACAGCTCAGGGAAGCTGGGTGGTGATGACTGTGTATGCATGATGATATTGGGTGCATGTGTGAGCAGGGGTAGAGAGAGTAGGCCTGTGCGTTTATTGCAGTTTGTGTCAGTGGGTAATTCCGTGGGTGATTTTTGGCTGTGTGTGTGTGTGTGTGAGAGTGTTTGTGTGTGAGTCGTGTCCCACTGGGCACACACTGCTTGACTCAATGTTGTTTCCAAGTAATTTCAATGAAATTACATTGAACAAACATGGAATAGATGTTGAATTGACGTCTGTGCCCAGTGGGTTGTGTGATAGTGTGTGTGTGTGTGCACCATCCTCCCAGTCATTGGCGGCCGAGACGGGTTCATCTCACCCACATGAACAGATGCCATAGGGACAGACAGACACAGTGCCAACCTGACACTGGGCATCGGTGCTGGGCAAGGGTAACCTTCCTAGTTTACCCCTAGTTCTGCCTGCCAGGAGGGGAGCTGTGCCAGGGAGCGGCTTCCCCCTCCCCTCCTCCACCCACCCAATTTACCCTGAACCCAGCTGCCAGAGTGCATAAGCTAGCGATAGAGGGAGAGAGAGCTAAAGAGAGAGAGATGGAGTGTGTGTGGGGGGTTAGAGAGTGAGAGAGAGAGATACAAAGTCGGATTTTGAGAGAGGGGGTTGGGGGAGAGAGAGCAATAGGAATTGGAGATTGAAACAGTGAGATCCGAATTAGAGAGAGACAGGGGTGTAGTGTGAGAGATAAGCAGCATGTTATTATGCACACCTGGTTAAAATGGTATGCACGTGTTCAGTCTGTGATATTGGAAATATGTATCTGATTGGATGTGCATATCTTAATTGCCAGGCCCTCATTGGTTGTTGGCCAGGGTATTCAGTATGCTAACTTTGAGTGGGTGCAGACTCGGCTATGTTGTATCCGCTGTCATGTTGGAAACCATCTTTGTGATGTTCATGCTTTATACTGTAGAGTTTCTCTTTGCAATAAAGGGTATATGGCGAGAGAAAACGTGTGAAAAGTGGAGAAAGGGAAATGTTTGCAGCATCAGTAACACCCTCGTAGGTTTGCATGCAGTGCCTTCTCATGATTGTGTCTCATTGGCAACCACAACTGGGCTCGGCTACTGTAAGTGTAGCAGCAAATTGTGGGCCAAAAAACTGCTGTCAAATAATAACCCTGATTATTACACCACCAGAATAGGCCCATAGGCCAGCCATCCACAGTAACCACAGACCAACCAAACTGCATGGATCCAATCCACTTTCAATAAGTGCCTATGTCTCATCGCGAGAAGGAGATTACCTAAATGGAATAGAAAACACACTTTTCAGACTAGAGTGTGTGTCCATAGACTAATCATAATAACCAGAGACTACCACTTATGTTTAAACATTGCACATCACAAATTGTCATGCACATCACAAATTGTCATCCATTCCCAATAAACCGACTAGATGTAACCGGCTTATGTAGCAAAATTTGAAACGTTTTTTTTTTTACATTGGATTAAAGTAGGGACTCAGAGCTAGAAAATTGTATATCATACACTACAGTTGAGGAACCATGAGAAAGTCATTCTGCTTTGAAAGATGATAAACTTGTAACCTCCCTTTTGAGAAAATGGCAATTGAATGATTTGGTACACCTACTGGAAAGATCTTCATCTACACCCATTCAGCATAGTTCACACCCTCTAAAGCCTTATCCCCACCCATCTCTTTAGGAATTCACACGTGAGGCCATGTACTAAACAACAAAATATTTCAAGACTAAAGGATGGTTTATACTATGGGTGTGTTTGTACATTTCAGCTGTACATTTCAATGAAACACGGTGAAGCACCAAAATTGCCCTCGCTAGAAGCATGTGTTTCAGACATAAGGAAGTGGATGGCTGCAAACTTTCTACTATTAAACTCGGACAAAACAGAGATGCTTGTTCTAAAGAAACAAAGAGATCTTCTGTTGAATCTGACAATTAATCTTAATGGTTGTACAGTCGTCTCAAATAAAACTGTGAAGGACCTCGGCGTTACTCTGGACCCAGATTGATCTCTCTTTTGAAGAACATATCAAGACCATTTCGAGGACAGCTTTTTTCCATCAGAGCGTAACATTGCAAAAATCAGAAACTTTCTGTCCAAAAATGATGCAGAAAAATTAATCCATGCTTTTGTCACTTCTAGGTTAGACTACTGCAATGCTCTATTTTCCGGCTACGGATAAAGCACTAAATAAACTTCAGTTAGTGCTAAATACGGCTGCTAGAATCCTGACTAGAACCAAAAAATTTGATCATATTACTCCAGTGCTAGCCTCTCTACACTGGCTTCCTTCAAAGCAAGGACTGATTTCAAGGTTTTACTGCTAACCTACAAAGCAATACATGGGCTTGCTCCTACCTACCTCTCTGATTTGGTCCTGCCGTACATACCTAACGCTTGAATGAGCCTCTAATTGTCCCTAGAATTTCTAAGCAAACAGCTGGAGGCAGGGCTTTCTCCTATAGAGCTCCATTTTTATGGAACGGTCTGCCTACCCATGTCAGAGGCTCGGTCTCAACCTTTAAGTCTTTACTGAAGACTCATCTCTTCAGTGGGTCATATGATTGAGTGTAGTCTGGCCCAGGAGTGGGAAGGTGAACGGAAAGGCTCTGGAGCAAAACCGCCCTTGCTGTCTCTGCCTGGCCGGTTCCCCTTTTTCCACTGGGATTCTCTGCCTCTAACCCTGTTACGGGGCTGAGTCACTGGCTTGCTGGGGCTCTCTCGTGCCGTCCCTGGGGGGTGCGTCACCTGGGTGGGTTGATTCACTGTTGTGGTCGGCCTGTCTGGGTTTCCCCCCTTTGGGTTGTACCGTGTCGGAAACTCGGCCTTGTCTCAGGATGGTAAGTTGGTGGTTGTAGATTTCCCTCTAGTGGTGTGGGGGCTGTGCTTTGGCAAAGTGGGTGGGGTTATATCCTTCCTGTTTGGCCCTGTCCGGGGTGTCCTCGGATGGGGCCACAGTTCTCCTGACCCCTCCTGTCTCAGCCTCCAGTATTTATGCTGCAGTAGTTTATGTGTCGGGGGCTAGGGTCAGTTTGTTTATCTGGAGTACTTCTCCTGTCCTATTCGGTGTCCTGTTAAAATGCGTTTCTAATTCTCTCCTTCTCTCCTTCTTTCTCTCTCTCGGAGGACCTGAGCCCTAGAACCATGCCCCAGGACTCATTGACTCCTTGCTGTCCCCAGTCCACCTGGCCATGCTGCTGCTCCAGTTTCAACTGGCCTGGGCCCTAGGACCATGTCCCAGGACTACCTGACATGAGGACTCCTTGCTGTCCCCAGTCCACCTGGCCATGCTCCTGCTCCAGTTTCAACTGTTCTGCCTTACTATTATTCAACCATGCTGGTCATTTATGAACATTTGAACATCTTGGCCACGTTCTGTTATAATCTCCACCCGGCACAGCCAGAAGAGGACTGGCCACCCCACATATGCTCTCTCTAATTCTCTCGGAGGACCTGAGCCCTAGGACCGTGCCCCAGGACTACCTGACATGATGGCTCCTTGCTGTCCCAGTCCACCTTGTGCTGCTGCTCCAGTTTCAACTGTTCTGCCTTATTATTATTTGACCATGCTGGTCATTTATGAACATTTGAACATCTTGGTCATTTTCTGTTATAATCTCTACCCGGCACAGCCAGAAGAGGACTGGCCACCCCACATAGCCCGGTTCCTCTCTAGGTTTCTTCCTAGGTTTTGGCCTTTCTAGGGAGTTTTTCCTAGCCACCGTGCTTTTACACCTGCATTGTTTGCTGTTTGGGGTTTTAGGCTGGGTTTCTGTACAGCACTTTGAGATATCAGCTGATGTACGAAGGGCTATATAAATAAATTTGATTTGATTTGATTTGATTTGTGTTTGTAAATTTAATCTGGAGTGCCAGTGTGCTCTGAGCGTTTGTAAACTCAGAGTTTAGTCGGATTGTACGGTTGTAAATTCAGAGTTTAATCAGATTGTACGTTTGTAAATTCAGAGCGTTTCGCTCTTGTAGCGTCCAGAGCGCACACTGGTCACTCTGGCCAAGGAGCAGGGTTGATACGAGCATTCTGACCTAACAACAGCAGTCAATCACCCAAGCTAACTGGCTAACGTTGGCTAGCTTGCTTGCGATTTCCAGACACAAATGAGAGAACAGCTCACGGTGACCATTTTACTCGCCCTAGCAGAGCTGGTTAGGCTGTTTTTATGTTATCCAGATCATTTGTGACTGCAACTATGCTTCTGGCAACAATTTTGTTATGCTTTTTTCCAACGTTCGTAAATTCGTCAGTTATTCTGTGCTTTGGCACACTCAGACGAGGGTGTTCTGAAATTGGAGTAGACAGCCAGAGCAAATTTACCAGCTACTTCTATCGACAGTTGTCGCAGTGACATCATGTACATTCTATTTAAATGTTTACTTGCATAGTGGAGTCTTGTTTAGCTAGCTGGCTAAACAGTGAACCATAATCCCAACTCAATGTTACTACCCTGCATGAATCTCCAAGTAGCTAACCAATCAGGTTCAATGTTAGCTAGCTAACATTAGGCTATAACAAGCAATGCAAATGGCTCTGATATATGAATAATACTACTACACAGATCATACATGTAACACTAGCTAGCGAGCCAGCCAGCTAACATTAGCTAGCTAGCTAACAGTACACTTTGAAACATTTAGACGGAGAAATTACTTTCTGACAAAATTAGAAATGTATAATATTTCAAAATGTTGCTAGATACACTCTCTAACATGTATACATGGATGGGGAAGCTTCTCCCTCTGTCACGGATGCCATGGTTGCTCTTAGTTTGAAGATGTAATCCGGAGTCAGTGGGTCTGGCGACGAATATGTAGCGAGGGCCAGCCGACTAGAGCATACAGGTCGCAGTGGTGGGTGGTATAGGGTGATTTGATAACAAAACTGATGGCACTGTGATAGACTGCATCTAGTTTGCTGAGTAGAGTGTTGGAAACTATTTTGTAGATGAAATCGCCAAAGTCGAGGATCGGTAGGATAGTCAGTTTTACTAGGGTAAGTTTGGCGGCGTGAGTGAAAAAGGCTTTGTTGCGAAATGGAAAGTCGATCCTAGATTTGATTTTTTATTGCAGATGTTTAATATGAGTCTGGAGGGAGAGTTTACAGTCTAGCCAGACACCTATGTATTTATAGTTGTCCACATATTCTAGGTCGGAACCGTCCAGCGTGGTGATGTTAGTTGGGCGGGTGGGTGCGGGCAGCGAACAGTTGAAGAGCATGCATTTGATTTTACTAGCATTTAAGAGCGGTTGGAGGCCACGGAAAGAGTGTTGTATGGCATTGAAGCTTGTTTGGAGGTTAGTTAGCACAGTTTCCAAGGAAGGGCCAGAAGTATACAGAATGGTGTCGTTTGCATAGAAGTGGATCAGGGAATCGCCCGCAGCAAGAGCAACATCATTGATATACAGAGAAATATATACAGAGAAAAGAGTCGGCCCGGACAACATGCCCTCCGATTTGACACACTGAACTCTGTCTGCAAAGTAGTTGGTTAACCAGGCGAGGCAGTCATTAGAAAAACCAAGGCTATTGAGTCTGCCGATAAGAATGCGGTGATTGACAGAGTCGAAAGCCTTGGCCGGGTCGATGAAGACAGCTGTACAGTACTGTCTTTTATCGATGGCGGTTAATGATATCGTTTAGCACTTTGAGCATGGCTGAGGTGCACCCGTGACCGGCTCAGAAGCCGGATTGCACAGCGGAGAAGGTACGGTGGGATTCGAAATCTTCAGTGATCTTTTTATTAACTTGGCTTTCGAAGACTTTAGATAGGCAGGGCAGGATGGATATAGGTCTGTAACAATTTGGGTCTAGGGTGTCACCACCTTTGAAGAGGGGGATGACCGTGGCAGCTTTCCAATCTTTAGGGATCTCGGACAATACAAAAGGGAGGTTGAACAGGCTGGTAATAAGGGTTGCAACAATGGTGGCAGATAGTTTTAGAAAGAGAGGGTCCAGATTGTCTAGCCCAGCTGATTTTTACGGGTCCAGGTTTTGCAGCTCTTTTAGAACATCTGCTGTCTAGATTTGGGTGAAGGAGAAGCTGGGGAGGCTTGGGCGAGTAGCTGCGGGGGGAGCTGTTGGCCGGGGTTGGAGTAGCCAGGAGGAAGGCATGGCCAGCCGTTGAGAAATGCTTATTGAAATTTTCGATTATCATGGATTTATCAGTGGTGACCGTGTTACCTAGCCTCAGTGCAGTGGGCAGCTGGGAGGAGGTGCTCTTGTTCTCCATGGACTTTACAGTGTCCCAAACTTTTTGGAGTTAGAGCTACAGGATGCGAATTTCTGCTTGAAAAAGCTAGGCTTTGCTTTCCTGACTGACTGCGTGTATTGGTTCCTGACTTCCCTGAACAGTTGCATATCGTGAGGACTATTCGATGCTATTGCAGTCCGCCACAGGATGTTTTTGTGCTGGTCAAGGGCAGTCAGGTCTGGAGTGAACCAAGGGCTATATCTGTTCTTAGTTCTGAATTTTTTGAACGGCGCATGCTTATCTAAGATGGTGAGGAAATTACTTTTAAAGAATAACCAGGCATCCTTGACTGACGGGATGAGGTCAATATCCTTCCAGGATACCCGGGCCAGGTCGATTAGAAAGGCCTGCTCGCAGAAGTGTTTTAGGGAGCGTTTGACAGTGATGAGGGGTAGTCATTTGACCGCGGATACAGGCAATGAGGCAGTGATCACTGAGAACCTGATTGAAAACAGCAGAGGTGTATTTGGAGGGCAAGTTGGTCAGGATAATGTCAATGAGGATGCCCATGTTAACGGATTTAGGGTTGTACCTGGTTGGTTCCTTGATGATTTGTGTGAGATTGAGGGCATCTAGCTTAGATTGTAGGACTGCCGGGGTGTTAAGCATATCCCAGTTTAGGTCACCTAACAGAACGAAATCTGAAGCTAGATGGAGGGCTATCATTTCACAAATGGTGTCCAGGGCACAGCTGGGAGGGGACGGGGGTCGATAGCAGGCAGCAACAGTGAAAGACTTATTTCTGGAGAGGTACATTTTTTAAATTAGAAGTTCAAACTGTTTGGGTATCGACCTGGAACATATGACAGAACTTTGCAGGCTAACTCCTCACCCTTTGGCAGTTCTATCTTGATGGAAAATGTTGTATGTAACTGGGTATGGAAATCTCAGAATTGTTGGTGGCCTTCCTATGCCAGGATTCAGACACGGCAAGGACATCAGGGTTGGAGGAGTGTGCTAAAGCAGTGAGTAAAACAAATGTATGTAGCACACATGAAATGGAGTTTACATAACAAATGGCTGCTGGATTGATGCAAATAATCATGATATAATTCTGCCAGGTAGGTAGACTACTTTGTAGCTAGTTAACATCTAATTGCAAAACGTTTTTGGAAAAGCCTTTCCATACCAGAAGAGGATTAGGCCTATCATTAGCACCACTATATATTTCCTGTTCCTTAATTGTTTGAAATCTGGACGTTTTACTTCACATTATGAGGCATTTCTGACCTTGTAGCAAAGTCATAATCTGACCATTGAAATGTTGATGGAAATATATTTGATCATCACTTGTTTTTCTTTTCAACTTTCTTTCATTGTCTAGCAGCCATGACCATCTCTGTCCATGAAACCGCTCACATGTCTGGTTTTCATTTTAGAATTTGGAACATCCCACTGACCCAGATTGGCCCGAACAGGAGTCTTCTCTTCTGACCCTCCAGCTGTGACCCATATATCCCACTGTATCTGTTGGTCAACAGACCCATCCCATCTGGGCCCCCGAGCTCACTAACTCAGGATGCAAATAACCCCACTATAATACACATGCAGCGGCTCAGCATTAATATATCAAATCATTTGTCGTGTGAATCCAGAGCTCTATAATCTCTGTGGTTGGTCTAGTGGAATGAACAGAGCTGCTGCTGCTGTTTTAGGGGGCAAAGAGCGCTACTGTTAAGACAGAGAGGCTAAACGGCGCTACCTTCCCCCTACCCCCTCAGCCGTCATACACGTATGTGTGCGTACACATGCACAGACGCACATACACACTTACATAACTGTGAAGTAAGAGCACAAGTGCAAGGCACTAGGATAACGTGGTGTAATGACAGACACTGCACTGTAATTGTGTGTGTGTGTGCACTCGTGGGCAAAAAAGGCAATTAGTGTGCGGCTAGTCAGTATTTGAGATGTAATTTTCCCAGTGTGCGCCTGTGTGTCCTTTTTAGTCTGTGTAAATGGTGAATGGCGTGCCTGTGACGCGTCCATCCAGACAGGAAATGGTCAGGTCTGGGCAGCGGTGGCTCTGGCCCAACGTGACAGAGCACAGCACGGTAACTTCCTGCGTCTGCCTATCGTACGGACATCATCACCGCCCGCCAAGCCTCGCCGCATAATCACATCAGCAGATGTAATAGGGGGAAGAGAGAGTGACAAATCTCGTTACAGATGCAGACTCAGTCTGTTTTTATGTAGCTGGCCTCTTATTTATTTCCCTCAATGAAGATTCATGTTTTGCTGTGGGAGAAGTAATGTGATAAGCGGCCGGGGGCTGTGCTGACACTGGCTCGAGGGACAAAACACAGTTGTTGTTCATTCAGAATGCCGCAGAGGATGACGTCACCTCTCGCTCTTTGTCTCTTTCTCATACTGTCTTAGTCAGTGTACGGTGTCAGTGTGTGCGGGCTTTCTGACCAATGCCTCCTTCATGGTGAGTGTTGAAGAGGCTGAAATGAAGGGTAATAGCTCCCTTTACACACTAACAATTTGGTTAGTTTCAAAACTTTGGAAAGTACATAGTCGTAGAAGTGCTGGACTCATCGCTGGATTTGCAACCCTGCAGGGAATCAGAGTCAGGTACAATAAATATATACTGAACAAAAATATAAACACAACATGTAAAGTCCCATGTTTCATGAGCTGAAATAAAAGATCCCCAAAATGTCCCATACGTACTACAAAGCGTATTTCTTTCATATTGTCACGGCTAGCTGAAGGACTGGACCAAGGTGCAGCATGGTAAGCGTACATTTTCTCTTTAGTAAAAAATGACGCTGACAAAATGAAGAACAGAAACCAAACCGTGAAGCTATGTGCCCTGAACAAAAACAAAGTTAACTTCCCACAAAACAGGTGAGGGAAAAGGGTACCTAAGTAGGGTTCTCAATCAGACAACGATAGACAGCTGCCTCTTATTGAGAACCACACCAAACACATAGAAATAGAAAATCATAGAACATAGATCATAAACTGCCCACCCAAATCACACCCTGACCAAACCAAAATAGAGACATAAAACGCTCTCTACGGTCAGGGCATGACACATTTTGTGCACAAATTTGTTTACATCCCTGTTGAGTGAGCATTTCTTCTTTGGCAAGATAATCCATCCACCTGACAGATGTGGCATATTAAGAAGCTGATTAAACAGCATGATCATTACACAGGTGCAGCTTGTGCTGGGGACAATAAAAGGTCACTCTAAAATGTGCCGTTTTGCCATACAACACAATGCCACAGTTTTGAGGGAGCATTGTCCACCAGAGCTGTTACCAGATAATGTAATGTTCATTTCGCTAACATAAGCCACCTAATAATGTTGTTTCAGAGAATTTGGCAGTACGTCCAAACAGCCTCACAACCGCAGACCACATGTAACCACGCCAGCCCAGGACCTCCACAGTCAGTTTCTTCACTTTGGGATCGTCTGAGACCAGTCACCTGAACAGCTGCTGAAACTGTGGGTTTCCCAACCGAAGGATTGTTAGAGCTGTTAGAAACCGTCTCAGGGAAACTCACTTTCGTGCTCATCGTCCTCATCGTCATCGTCTTAACCTGACTGCAGTAAACGACTTCGGTGGCCACTGGCACGCTGACGATGTGTGCTTTTACGGATTAATTCCGGTTTCAACTGTACCGGGCAGATGGCAGACAGTGTGTATAGCGTTGTGTGGGCGAGTGGTTTGTTGATGTGAAAGTTGTGAACAAAGTGCCCCATGGGGTTGTGGCATGGGCAGGCATAAGCTATGGACAACAAACACGGCCTGCATACTCACCAGACATTTCACCCATTGAGCATGTTTGGGATGCTCTGGATCAACGTGTACGACAGCGTGTTCCAGTTCCTGCCAATATCCAGCAACTTCGCACAGCCATTGAAGAGGAGTGGGACAAGATTCCAGTGTCAACTGCCTGATCAATAGCCTGATCAACAGCCTGATCAACAGCCTGATCAACAGCCTGATCAGCTCTATGTGAAGGAGATGTGTCGCGCTACATGAAGCAAGTGTTGGTCACACCATATATTGACTGGTTTTCTGATCCATCCTATTTTTCAAGGTGTCTGTGACCAACAGATGCATATCTGTATTCCCATTCATGTGAAATCCATAGATTAGGGCCTAATTCATTTATTTTAGTTGACTGTGTTCCTTATATGAACTGTAACTCACTCAAATCTTTTTGAAATTGTTGCATGTTGTGTTTCTATTTTCGTTCAGTGCAATACAACACTCTATCCTACGTCTTACACATGCCGTATTAATGCAAAGAGTGCCACAGTTGTCATCTAAACTTAATGAGTTGTTGTAAAAAAACGGGAAAAAACGGATGAATTGTGTTGAGCCTGTGGACAGACAGACATCATGCTAAGCCGCCCAGCCAGCCAGTCAAACCAATTTCATTTTGGGGATAAATGAAACGGCGTCGTGAGGAGCATGTACAATGGTATGATTACAGCAGGTACAACGGTATGATTATTTGAGTGGCAGACCAACATGTGAGAGATTGCATCCAATTAAATGTACATTACCATGCTACAGATAGCTCCATTAGTGCTGGCATTTCTTGTACATAATTACCCAAATGTTTATGCTTATGAGGTCCAAGCGAGGAAAAGCAGCACCCCTCCGTGGACCAATGAGGCTGCTTAGAAAGAGCTTCTCTATGCCATTTACATAATGAGGATTCAGACCAGCGGTAGGTAGGAGAGGTTCGATTATTTGCTCGTGGCATTTAGAAAAAGAGAACACTTTTATAGCCATGGGTCTAGATTACATTTTTATTCCCCAGGAAGAGACTGATTTCAGTAGCATTTCACGAAAACACTGTGGTTGCCTTACTCTTATATTTTCTTACCCTTTACATGGTGTTCACAAAAAAAGCCTATTTTTATTTAACCTTTTATTTTACTAGGCAAGTCAGTTAAGAACAAATTCTTATTTTCAATGACGGCCTAGGAACAGTGGGTTAACTGCCTGTTCAGGGGCAGAACGACAGATTTGTACTTTGTCAGCTCGGGGATTCGAACTTGCAACCTTTCGGTTACTAGTCCAACGCTCTAACCACTAGGCTACCCTGCTGCCCCATGACTTTGATACTAGAACAGAAATAAGCTCACACTGATATTGTAGCGGGTGCTATAGCTTAGCTTGCCTTATCGGAGCTGAGGAGTGCACAGTGTATCTTTATGGTAGCCGTCTTCACCCCCCCTCTCCTCCCTCCTCTCACCTACAGTGATGCAATTGCCTTGCCTTGGTGTGTTCTTGTGCTCATCGATCTGTGTTGCCATTACAACAGCGGGACACCCACAGATCCTTTCAGATCCCTATGTGGGAAGTCAATATAGAACACAAACACAAACGGTGAAGTCAATATAGGACAAGCACGTATACCCGCAAGCTCACAAGCTCATACACATACATAAACCCCCCCTCACCCCCTACGCACACACACCAGAGGAGGCTGATGGGAGGAGCTATAGGAGGACGGGCTCATTGTAATGGCTGGAATGAAATCAATGGAAAGGAGTCAAAAACATTGTTTCCTTGTGTTTGGTACCTTTCCATTCCAACCTTTACAATGAGCCTATAGCTCTTCCCACCAGCCTCCTCTGACACACATGTAACAGTATAACTTTATATCGTCCCCTCGCCCATACCCGGGCGCGAACCAGGGTCCCTCTGCACACATCAACAACAGTCACCCATGAAGCATCGTTACCCATCTCTCTACAAAGGCTGCAGCCCATGCAGAGCAAGGGGAACTACTACTTCAAGGTCTCAGAGCAAGTGACGTCACCGATTGAAACACTATTTAGCGCGCACCCACCGCTAACTAAGCTAGCCGTTTCACATCCGTACACACACACACACACACACACACACACACACACACACACACACACACACACACACACACACACACACACACACACACACACACACACACACACACACACACACCAATAAACGTCTTTAAGCATGTGTATTAACTTTGAGCCTCCTTTTTCAAGCCACTTAGTTTCTGGACTTCAGAAGGGAAAACAAAGCACACACACAGCGCAGAAGGCTATGGTGTGTGTCTGTTTAGCGTCAGAGAGACAACAGAGAGTTGCAGGGATGGAGCTGGAGAGATCGAGGCATGACAGCTTGAAGTGGTCTGGGCATCAGGATACCGCACTTGATCAGGTTAAATTTCCTTTTGATGTCCTAACATCAGTGAGCCATAGAGAGGGGGAGTGGGCATGCAGAGAGTGTGTGTCCATGCTAAGGCATAATAAAATAAACAAACCCTATGATTGTGGTGTTATGTCCATAAGAATATGTTTATTGGCCTGCTGTCGAAACCTGGTCTGAGTTACATAATGAAAGCCCTGCAGTTACAGTGCAACAACTGAAACCACTAATCTTAGCATCACAGTCTGCTCAGACAATACAGTAAGCATCCCAGTGGTGGGAACTGAAAACTATTCTCACAAGCTTTACAAATGATCTGCTCCTTATCTTGCAAATCAAACTTCCATTGTCCTCCAATAATAGCTGAATGTTTTCTATATCCAGTTTTCTGCTTTATTTTGTGCATCTTGGATTGTGAGGCAGCGGTAGAATACTACATATTTTGCTCTTGACAAATGAGCATCTATTTGGGGTGTCCAGTTAATTTGAATTAGCCACTCCCCACAGTACAATGTCATTTCGTTGGGCCTCAGGTGAGCATAATAGCCATTTTGTCTAACTTTTTGGATCTGAGATTGATATGCATCGAAACTGCCTCACTGTCTTCACATTAAACCTTTTAGAGGTGACTTCAACAAAGTCTTCAGGTAACTGTTAAACATGTCATTACAAAAATGGGATGCATGTAGCCACACACGCACACGTACTATTTGAATACCAGATTTAATTTCCGTTGGAAACCCTCTATAGCTGCCTGCTTAAAACCAAAACTGCAGAATTTGCCAACTCGTACAAATTTTGGTATGTATTCACACACTGTTCCATATTTAATGGCAAGGTGGGGTAGAAAGAAAGTTCAACCAAAGTTTGAGAACAATATTTTTCATTTGCACGCCTCCTGAAAGGACCCCAAGGAGGACCCAATTGGATGGCATGAATATTCACTTTGAATTTGCAAGTGCTTAGCTTCTCATCTGCATTTGGCCCGCACACCTTTTGTGATGCATTAATCTTTCAGCGTTCCGTCCCTCTCTGAGCATATGTCATCAATCTGAAGCTACATCCTGTTTGTCTGATGTTTAATTTGCTTTGAATGTAATCAATTATATAAATATCTCTGTCGCAGGAAATTGAACAGCAGCGCAGACTGAGGTTTGGGAGAGGAAGGGAGATGTTGACACTCCCTCTTATCGTGCAGTGTACATAAAGAGCTCTTCAAGTAGCTGTCGGTGTTCGGATGCTGTGGACTAATGTCAACATAGCGTGCATTATGACTCATCAATTAAGTACTTTATGATTGACAGGTAGGTCAAAAGTAGGCCTGTGTGTTCTGGGGGGGGGGGGGGGGTAGCTCAAACATTATAGTGCTGTTTGGAGTGCTGCATGAAATATTGGAAGCATCAAATGCACAATGAAACTCCAATACAGCAGACATTATTTTTGTCTTGTTGATAACAAAATGTCTCAACTGTCACAGTGAACATCATGTGCATCATAGGTGATACTGAATACATCAGAAGTTCTTGTTTTACACTATAGTCAAAAGCCTTTTCTCACCAAAATTGGTTTGAGATTTGAGATTTGAGGTTTGAGAGTGCAGTGGATAATTCACAGGTAGTCTACTGCAGATATCGTGGATCCATACTCGCAATTGCATCAGAGAAGATCTACATGCCCAAGAACAAAATGGTAGCTATAGTAATCTAAAGTTGACGGACATTTTCCAAGGCGTCTGAAAAACTTTTTCAATCTGAAAGTGTTCACACCCTTTGACATTTTCCAAATTTTGTTGTGTTACAGCTTGAATTTAAAATGGAATAAATTGAGATTTTTGTTCACTGGTCTACACACAATACTCTATAAAGTGGAATAATGTTTTTGGACATTTTTACAAATGTATTAAAAATGAAATCTGAAATGTCTTGAGTCAAGTTTTTTTTTCATTTTTAACTGATTTGTAACATTTCGAGAAACATAATTCCACTTTGACATTATAGGTTATTGTCTGCAAGCCTAAATAAGTTCAGCAGTAAACATTTGCATAACAAGTCACTTAAGTGAACTCACTCTGTGCAATAATAGTGTTTAACTTGATTTTTCAATGACTACCTCGTCTCTGTACCCTGCACATGCAATTATCTGGAAAGTCCCTCAGTTGAGCAGTGAATTTCAAACACAGATTCAACAACAAAGACCTATTGGTAGATAGGTAAAAAAAATATTTTAAAAAAGCAAACATTGAATATCCCTTTGAGCATGGAGAAGTTATTAATAACACATTGGATGGTGTATCAATACACCCAGTCACTAAAAACATACAGGCATCCTTCCTAACTCAGTTGCCGGAGAAGAAGGAAACCGCTCATGGATTTCACAATGATGCCAACGGTGAATTTAAAACATGTAGAGTTTAATGGCTGTGATAGAAGAAAACTGAGGATAGATCAACAAGATTGTAGTTACTCCACAATACTAAACTAGTTGACAGAGGGAAAAGAAAGAAGCCTGTGTAGAATACAAATATTCCAAAACATGCATCCTTTTTGAAACAAGGCACTAAATTAATACTACAAAAAATGTGGCAAAGCAATTCACTTTTTGTCATGAATACAAATTTGTGTCCTGAAATCCAATACAACACATCACTGAGTACCACTCTCCATATTTTCAGGATAACAAAGAAACTACCGTAATTTCCGGACTATAAGCCGCTACTTTATTCCCACGCTTTGAACTTCGCGGTTTATACAATGACGCGGCTAATTTATGGATTTTTCCCACTTTCACAAGATTCATGCCGCCAAAAAACTGAGCACCGTCACATAATGTGACGTAAATCGAGCGCGCTCAAACTTCCCATCATTCTGATTACGGTAGTAATTTTGTCACCCTCGTCATGGTAAAGACACGGAGAAATGCATATGATGCAGCTTTCAAGTTGAAGGCGATCGATCTAGCTGTTGGAAAAGGAAGTAGAGCTGCTGCATGGGAGCTTGGCCTTAATGAGTCGATGATAAGACGTTGGAAACAGCAGCGTGAGGAACTGACTCAGTGCAAAAAGACATTTTACATTTACATTTAAGTCATTTAGCAGACGCTCTTATCCAGAGCGACTTACAAATTGGTGCATTCACCTTATAACATCCAGTGGAACAGTCACTTTACAATAGTGCATCTAAATCTTAAAAGGGGGGGGTGAGAGGGATTACTTATCCTATCCTAGGTATTCCTTAAAGAGGTGGGGTTTCAGGTGTCTCCGGAAGGTGGTGATTGACTCCGCTGTCTTGGCGTCGTGAGGGAGTTTGTTCCACCATTGGGGGGCCAGAACAGCGAACAGTTTTGACTGGGCTGAGCGGGAGCTGTACTTCCTCAGTGGTAGCGAGGCGAGCAGGCCAGAGGTGGATGAACGCAGTGCCCTTGTTTGGGTGTAGGGCCTGATCAGAGCCTGGAGGTACTGAGGTGCCGTTCCCCTCACAGCACCGTAGGCAAGCACCATGGTCTTGTAGCGGATGCGAGCTTCAACTGGAAGCCAGTGGAGAGAACGGAGGAGCGGGGTGACGTGAGAGAACTTGGGAAGGTTGAACACCAGACGGGCTGCGTCGTTCTGGATGAGTTGAAGGGGTTTAATGGCACAGGCAGGGAGCCCAGCCAACAGCGAGTTGCAGTAATCCAGACGGGAGATGACAAGTGCCTGGATTAGGACCTGCGCCGCTTCCTGTGTGAGGCAGGGTCGTACTCTGCGGATGTTTGGGTTCGATTCCCGGGACCACCCATACGTAGAATGTATGCACACATGACTGTAAGTCGCTTTGGATAAAAGCGTCTGCTAAATGGCATATATTATTATTTATTATTATGTTGTAGAGCATGAACCTACAGGAACGGGCCACCGCCTTGATGTTGGTTGAGAACGACAGGGTGTTGTCCAGGATCACGCCAAGGTTCTTAGCGCTCTGGGAGGAGGACACAATGGAGTTGTCAACCGTGATGGCGAGATCATGGAACGGGCAGTCCATCCCCGGGAGGAAGAGCAGCTCCGTCTTGCCGAGGTTCAGCTTGAGGTGGTGATCCGTCATCCACACTGATATGTCTGCCAGACATGCAGAGATGCGATTCGCCACCTGGTCATCAGAAGGGGGAAAGGAGAAGATTAGTTGTGTGTCGTCTGCATAGCAATGATAGGAGAGACCATGTGAGGTTATGACAGAGCCAAGTGACTTGGTGTATAGCGAGAATAGGAGAGGGCCTAGAACAGAGCCCTGGGGGACACCAGTGGTGAGAGCGCGTGGTGAGGAGACAGATTCTCGCCACGCCACCTGGTAGGAGCGACCTGTCAGGTAGGACGCAATCCAAGCGTGGGCCGCGCCGGAGATGCCCAACTCGGAGAGGGTGGAGAGGAGGATCTGATGGTTCACAGTATCGAAGGCAGCCGATAGATCTAGAAGGATGAGAGCAGAGGAGAGAGAGTTAGCTTTAGCAGTGTGGCGCGCCTCCGTGATACAGAGGAGAGCAGTCTCAGTTGAATGACTAGTCTTGAAACCTGACTGATTTGGATCAAGAAGGTCATTCAGAGAGAAATAGCGGTAGAGCTGGCCAAGGACGGCACGTTCAAGAGTTTTGGAGAGAAAAGAAAGAAGGGATACTGGTCTGTAATTGTTGACATCGGAGGGATCGAGTGTAGGTTTTTTCAGAAGGGGTGCAACTCTCGCTCTCTTGAAGACGGAAGGGACGTAGCCAGCGGTCAGGGATGAGTTGATGAGCGAGGTGAGGTAAGGGAGAAGGTCTCCGGAAATGGTCTGGAGAAGAGAGGAGGGGATAGGGTCAAGCGGGCAGGTTGTTGGGCGGCCGGCCGTCACAAGACGCGAGATTTCATCTGGAGAGAGAGGGGAGAAAGAGGTCAGAGCACAGGGTAGGGCAGTGTGAGCAGAACCAGCAGTGTCGTTTGACTTAGCAAACGAGGATCGGATGTAGTCGACCTTCTTTTCAAAATGGTTGACGAAGTCATCTGCAGAGAGGGAGGGGGGGGGGGGAGGATTCAGGAGGGAGGAGAAGGTGGCAAAGAGCTTCCTAGGGTTAGAGGCAGATGCTTGGAATTTAGCGTGGTAGAAAGTGGCTTTAGCAGCAGAGACAGAGGAGGAAAATGTAGAGAGGAGGGAGTGAAAGGATGCCAGGTCCGCAGGGAGGCGAGTTTTCCTCAATTTCCGCTCGGCTGCCCGGAGCCCTGTTCTGTGAGCTCGCAATGAGTCATCGAGCCACGGAGCGGGAGGGGAGGACCGAGCCGGCCTGGAGGATAGGGGACATAGAGAGTCAAAGGATGCAGAGAGGGAGGAGAGGAGGGTTGAGGAGGCAGAATCAGGAGATAGTTTGGAGAAGGTTTGAGCGGAGGGAAGAGATGATAGGATGGAAGAGGAGAGAGTAGCGGGGGAGAGAGAGCGAAGGTTGGGACGGTGCGATACCATCCGAGTAGGGGCAGTGTGGGAGGTGTTGGATGAGAGCGAGAGGGAAAAGGATACAAGGTAGTGGTCGGAGACTTGGAGGGGAGTTGCAATGAGGTTAGTGGAAGAACAGCATCTAGTAAAGATGAGGTCAGCGTATTGCCTGCCTTGTGAGTAGGGGGAAGGTGAGAGGGTGAGGTCAAAAGAGGGAAGGAGTGGAAAGAAGGAGGCAGAGAGGAATGAGTCAAAGGTAGACGTGGGGAGGTTAAAGTCGCCCAGAACTGTGAGAGGTGAGCCGTCCTCAGGAAAGGAGCTTATCAAGGCATCAAGCTCATTGATGAACTCTCCGAGGGAACCTGGAGGGCGATAAATGATAAGGATGTTAAGCTTGAAAGGGCTGGTAACTGTGACAGCATGGAATTCAAAGGAGGCGATAGACAGATGGGTAAGGGGAGAAAGAGAGAATGACCACTTGGGAGAGATGAGGATCCCGGTGCCACCACCCCGCTGACCAGAAGCTCTCGGGGTGTGCGAGAACACGTGGGCGGACGAAGAGAGAGCAGTAGGAGTAGCAGTGTTGTCTGTGGTGATCCATGTTTCTGTCAGTGCCAAGAAGTCGAGGGACTGGAGGGAGGCATAGGCTGAGATGAACTCTGCCTTGTTGACCGCAGATTGGCAGTTCCAGAGGCTACCGGAGACCTGGAACTCCACGTGGGTCGTGCGCGCTGGGACCACCAGATTAGGGTGGCCGCGGCCACGCGGTGTGGAGCGTTTGTATGGTCTGCGTGAGAGCCGTGCCGATGCGACCACTCGCTCCAACCCGGAAGGAACGAGCATTCTTATTTACAATGACGGCCTACCAAAAATGCAGAAGGCCTACCAAAAATGCAGAAGGCCTCCTGCCGGGACTGGGGCTGAGATAATAAATTAAATATAGGACAAAACGGCAAGAGACAACACTACATACAAGACAACAAAAGATTTCCGAGAGATGAAAAGCAGATGGCCCAAAGTATTTGCAGCCACTCGACATCAGTGTAAATCGTGCAGTTAAGGTGGCGCTTCTTGTTCAGTGGGAGGCTTGGATGACAAGTGGGGAGAAATCCTTCACTAAAACGGGCTGCAGGCGAAGAGCATCTTATGGTCAAGTCTGCCAGTGGGTCCTGACAGCGTGGAGCATTGTCAAAAAATCCACTATCATCAACGGGTTTCGAAAAGCGGTATTTGCCTCCGGATGAAAGTGAGGAGAGCGACAATGAAAACGATCCAACATCGGATGAAGCAATTCTGAGGCTATTCAACTCCGACACCGAAGGAGATGACTTCAGTGGTTTCAGTGCACAGGAAGATAGTTGATTATATTTGATAGTGACCAATGACTTTCTTGGTAGACTACTGTTTTAATTTTTGTTACAAGCCGTGTTTCGTTTAAAGGCTGTGTAAAGTTAATTTGTTTCAATGTACCGGTAGGCACCTGCGGCTTATAGACATGTGCGGCTTATTTATGTACAAAATACATATTTTGAAATAATTCAGTGGGTGCGGTTTATATTCAGGTGCACTTAATAGTCCAGCAATTACGGTAAATGGAGCTAAGCACAGGGAAAAATCCTATGTTCCTATGTTTACAGTTTTGACTTAAATCTTCTTGAAAACCTGTGGCAAGACCTGAAAATGGTTGTCTAGCGATGATCAACAACCAGTCTGACAGAGCTGTTGTACGATCCAGGTGTGGAACGCTCTTAGAGACTTACGCAGAAAGACTCACAGCTGTAATCACTGCTGAAGGTGCTTCTACAAAGTATTGACTCAGGGGTGGGAATACTTATGAAAATTAGATGTATGTATTTCATTTTCAATAAAATTCCTAGGAACATGTTTTTCACTTTGTAATTATGGGGTATTGTGTGTAGATGGGTGAGAGAAAAATATTTAATCCATTTGGAATTCAGGCTGTAACACAACATAATGTGGAATAAGTCAAGACGTATGAATACCTTCTGAAGGCACTGTATGCTGACAGCTATCAACCCCAATCTACCTCTGGGAGCTTTGAGTGCTTTGAGGGGGAAATAGCTGCTATCGCATACTTCTGCAAAGAAAAGTTACTGCAAAGAAAAGATTCTGAAAAGAAAACCTCGCGTCAGTTTTATCCACTGTCGTCTATTGAGAAAAGATTGGTTTGAAATTGGGCTGGGCAAAGACTATTATTTTGCCGGTGATGGCCATTATGTTCATAATCAGTTTGGGAGAGCCAATCTTACCTCCAATTCTAAGACTTCATCATCCAGCATCAATGTGTAAACAAAGGTGGTGAAAAGATTTGACCTAGGTCAGACCTCTCTCCCTCTCTCCCTCTCTCCCTTCCCTCATTTACGTACAGAGGTTTTTCATCCAACAGCAGGTGTTACCTGCCAAGCTATTTAGAGCAGCTATGGGACTTTCCACTTTGATTTAAAGTGACTTGAAGTGTATGTTTTTGGGGGTCTGGGGAGATTGTTATACCGTACAGTAAGTGCATGGTGGCAGGCTTATGTGACTGAGTAATGGAAACAAAATATCGCATTTTGGGTCCCGCTTTATATTACGTGGTGCTACAGTAAAAATGGGTAAGGTTGTTACGTTGGCACATATTGTAACTACAGTGTAGAGCAGGCAGGCACACACACTAATACTGTCACGTTCTGACCTTAGTTCCTTTGTGATGTCTTTGTTTTAGTACGGTCAGGGCGTGAGTTGGGTGGGCAGTCTATGTTCTTTTTTCTATGATTTGGTATTTCTGTGTTTGGCCTGGTATGGTTCTCAATCAGAGGCAGCTAGCTGTCAATCGTTGTCCCTGATTGAGAACCATACTTAGGCAGCCTGTTTTCACCCTTGAGTTGTGGGTGATTATTTCCTGTTTAGTGGGTTTTGCACCTGACGGAGCTGTTTCGGTTGTGCTTTTTGTGTCTTTGTTTGATAGTGTTCAGTTTAAATAAATAACATGAACAAGTACCACGCTGCGCTTTGGTCCTCGCCTTACAAATACATTACAGTTATATAATATACACTGAGCAAAAATATAATTGACATGGCCTATTGACTAAGGAGACACCTTAAAACATTAGCATTATATATATTGTTTTATTGTTTTGCCGCAATGAGCCACTAGGCAATAAATAGGAGCTAATTGCAATGGTCAGGTCACTCTGAGGAAGACCTCAGCTTGATGTCGAAACTTCAGTCACCTGTCCACATCCTGTACAATGGATTAAAGTGAGCAATAAGAAATCAACCTCTGACTTATTTTTTTTATTGAGTGCTCCAACTTCTTTTTTACCTCGAATGAATCCTTTTGGAAGTTTTTCTTAACTCTTCGCATAATTTTTGACATTGTTGTTGAGCACCCCTCCTTTCCTTGGTTTGCTGAAGCCCAAAGGCGCACCTGAATGATGCCACAGATGTCTCAAGTTTTGAGGGAGCATGCAATTGGCATGCTGATGGCAGTAATATCGACCAGAACTGTTGCCAGAGAATTTAAGGATCATTTCTCTACCATAAACTCCCTCCAACGTCCTTTTAGAGAATTCGTCCAACCGGCCTCACAACCGCAGACCACGGGCATGGTGTGGGCAAGAGGTTTGCTGATGTCAACACTATGAATATATGTCCCATGGTGGCGGTGGGATTATGGTATGGTAAACTACGGACCACAGACACAATTGCATTTTATCTATGGCAGTCTATGGCTCCATGTCGCAAGGATCTGTTTGAAGAGTGGGACAACATTCCACAGGCCACAATCAATAGCCTGATCAACTCTATGCGAAGGAGATATGTCGCTCTGCATGAGGTAAACACCAGATAATGACTGGTTTTATGATCCACGCCATTACCTTTTTTTAAAGGTATCTGTCATTTGAAATCCACAGATTAGGGCCTACTGAATTTTATTTAAATCAACTTGTTTCCTTAAATAAACTTTAACTCAGTAAAATCTTTGAAATTGGTGCATGTTGCATTTATTTTTCTTCAGTGTAGATTCTGGTCAAGTAACCATTTTTTGGTGGATTTTGACGTGTGCTTGGGGTTACTGTCTTGCTGAATGATCCACGAAAAATGTATCAACCCCTACAAAAAATGCCCATTAATTCTAATTGACATAGCAATTCACATTTCCTGTTGCAGGATTATATTCTGCTGTGTGAAGCTGGCTCAAATTAAGATACTTCATCTCAGTGGCGATTTTAGCACGTGCATTTATTAATTTTTTTAGATGTGTAATTCGGAATTTTAATGTTTGTGCTTTTCGTACAACTAATGTCAGTGTTCTATTCATATGCTGTTTTATAAACCAATTTCTGTGTTCATGCAAGTGGCTGACTGAACGAATCCTCACTATCAGTAGCTGCAATTTGGCAGTACGCCCAGATCTCAGTTTCATGATCTCAGCTTAGAGAGAGGAAGCCTCGTGAGGTATTGGTCTGTCACATAGATGAAACAAAACGGTAATGATTAATGAATTATGCTAAATCATGCAAATATAACTTGTCTGTGTACAGCCGAATATAAGACAACTGCGCGCTGACAAATAAACAATGATTTATTTAAGATTGACTTTGAGTGTCCCTGTGTAAGAACTTCCACGGCAATTTGGCAAACTGGATGAAATATTCTGATTTAAAACCTGTGGCGCATTTTTTGAAGCATGAGGGAAATTCCCGTCTGACTAAAAGACGACGAGACCCACTCAGAACAGACCCTTACTGTGAGCTTCCCAGGAGTAGAAACATCATCTGCAAACAATTGAGGGACGGACACTGATTTCAGTAAGTCAATTTAAATAAATTTGTATAAAAATAAAATAAAAATTATAAAACCAATCAAATTTAACATAAAAATGTAGAGGAGAGTACCACAAGCCTACAAAATAACACAAGGTGTTTTTGAATACGGGGTGTTATACGGTGTGATATTTCAAACGGTGTGTTGTTAATTCTGAAACTAAACTGTTGTTCTGGTCTGTCGTCTCTCAAGGTTATGGTGAAAGGGGCCACATATGGTATCTAGATGCATGGAAGATAATTCATCCAAAAACAGTATGAACCTCAACACCCCCTCTTTCCGGCTGAAAATGGCAAAAAATGGCTTTCAGTATGGTCCTTCACCACTTCTACCGTGAGACCTGAGTCTGCACCAGCAACCAGTACACAGCATCCAGTCGAAGCTATCAGCTACCTTTTCTCTTATGCTTTTTCTCTCAGGAGTGTGACATGGGTCCATGTGGAGTGAGCATGGAGGGAGATCCAGTCCAAACTTCTCTAATGCTGCAGGTGTACTGGTAGGAAAATGGACAAGGGCATAATGGACTGTAAGGTGAGAGACCTTATCAAAGGCCATCCACTTTGAACATGTGCCATTAAAAAGGACAAACTGAAACACTATCTGAAGAAGAACATGAAGAAACGCCAGGAAATGAAGGATGAGTGCTGGGGATGGGGGGGGTGGTCAACTGTGCCTGTAATTGATTTAGACTTATCCAAAATTGTTTATTTGGGGTATCAGGTTGATTGTGGAGGTCTGCACAATGCTAAATATATAGTAATTTAGACTAAGAATGCATTGAAATTCCAATCTGTCATTACCACTAGTGATGAGAAAAGTGAGGTTCTTAAATTAGTGATAGAACCAACGTGAAGCACTAAGGACTGTCATTCTAAATTTGGGTTGGATAATTTATTAATAATTATGATTTGGAAAGGCTTCTAGAGATAGAGCTGTGCCCTAAAAAATTAGGAGAGCCACTAGATTGTAGCTTGGGCTAACCTTGTGTCACACCCTGGTCTTAGTATTTTGTGTTTTCTTTATTATTTTGGTCAGGCCAGGGTGTGACATGGGTTATTTATGTGGTGTGTTTTGTCTTGGGGTTTTTGTAGGTTATGGGATTGTGGTATAGTAGAGTTGTCTATGTCTATGGTTGCCTAGAGTGGTACTCAATCAGAGGCAGGTGTTTATCGTTGTCTCTGATTGGGAACCATATTTAGGTAGCCACATTCTTTGAGTGTTTTGTGGGTGATTGTTTCGGTCTCTGTGTTTGTTTGCACATTTTGGGGAATATTCAGATGTGGAAACACTCGTGGGAATTAATGTGAATATATGGGCATTAACAGGAATTTATGGAAATATATGCAAATTATTATTAATAGCATTTAAATGTAATGTTTTTTTCATTGTATATATTTACCATATCATACGGTGTCACGGTTTTCCTTAGGTGAAAGAGAGGAGGACTAAAACGCAGCGTGGTTATATTGACTCATGTTTAATAAAAACGGATAAACATGAACACTACAAAACAATAAACGTGGAAAACACAGAGACAGGAACAATCACCCACAAAACCCAACACAAAACAGGCTACCTAAATATGGTTCCCAATCAGAGACAATGACTAACACCTGCCTCTGATTGAGAACCATATCAGGCCAAACATAGAATTAGACAAACCAGACACACAACATAGAATGCCCACCCAGCTCACGTCCTGACCAACACTAAAACAAGGAAAACACATACGAATGGTGGACATAACGTGACATACGGTAAAAGGTTTGTCTCCATATCATAAGTAGACATAATTGCAAATGAGTAAATCCTTCCAATAGAAATGTTAAACTATTTAGTTACGAATTTAACTTTAATTAAATTAGTTGACTCTTCACATGGGATGATTTCACTGAACAACAAAAGAAAGGGAATATTGAATGATCCAATGCATCTCCCAAAAACGCTTTCAAAATATATCTGTAAAATGATAGTCTAGAAACTAAAGCTTTGGTTGTCTTCCTCTCAGGCTTCCATGTCTTCTCCCTGGACCTCCTCAATGTCCACCTCTTGAACATCAGACTCTAAGGCCTCATCTTCACGGTCATTTCCAATCTTGTTGAGGGTGGCTCATTGTCAGGCTCAAAAAGCCTCAGATTTGCCCAGATGTCCACCAATTTTTCAACCCTTGTATTGGTCACCCTGTTGCATGCTTAGGTGTGTGTGTTCCCAAACAAGGACCAGTTGCGCTCTGAGGCGGCTGATGTTGGTGGGATTTGGAGGATGATAGAGGCAACAGGGGAAAGAGCCTCAGATCCACAAAGTCCCTTCCACCAGGTAGCTGATGAGATATGTTGGCACAACTACCATATTGCATCTCCATCCCAAAGCCCTTGCTTGGAAGTGAACTTCACCAGACTGCCAAGAACCTTGCCCTCATCCAGGCCAAGGTGGCGAGACATGGTAGTGATGACACCATAGGCCTTGTTGATCTCCACACCAGACAGGATGCTCTTGCCAGCACACTTGGGATATAGATTTTTTTTTAATTTAACTAGGCAAGTCAGTTAAGAACAAATTCTTATTTACAATGATGGCCTACCGGGGAACAGATTCATTGCATGAGTTGCACAGTCTATGGGTGTGGTGTGAGGGTAGGACTCCTGCACATTAGACCAAGCAGCCTTCAGGTTCACAGCATTGTCTGTCACCAGTGACAATACCTTCTGTGGTCCAAGGTCATTGATGACTGCCTTCAATTCATATGCAATGTAGAGGCCAGTGTGTCTGTTGTCCCTTGTGTCTGTGCTCTTGTGGAATACTGGTTGAGGGGTGGAGATGATGTAGTTAATTATTCTTGCCCACGAACATTCGACCACCCATCAGAGATGATTGCAATACAGTCTGCTTTCTCTATTTGCTTGACCTTCACTTGAACTCTGTGGGACTCTGCATCCAGCTAGTGAGTAGATAAAGCATGTCTGTTTGGAGGGTAGTATGCTGTACGAAGAACATTCAGAAATCTCTTCAATACACAATGCCCTTGAGCATCAGAGGTGATCAGTTGAATACACAGCTTGAGCAAGACATTGTTCAGCATTTCTCTGACTACGTTCCTCCATTGAGTCAAAAGAACTTCTGATTCCAGGAGGACTATTGCAAGCGATGAGGTGTCTGATTCATAATTTTCACCTCGAATATAAATATAGACTTTTGTCAGAGGTTGCTTGTTAGCGCAGAGGTACCTTTATGCACTTGGCCAGATGATTCTGCATCTTTGTTGCATTCTTCACATATGATTTGACCCAGTATTTGCAAATATACACAGCTTTTCCTTCTACATTCGCTTCTACATTAGCTGCGGTGAATTGTCTCCAATTCCTTTGTAAGATAAATGTTTTTAAACTAAACATGTATGGAAACAGGTGAATTAACACTCCTCAGTTAGCAGGCTCAAGCAAGCTAAAATCCACATGGTAGCAAAAACTAACTAGCAGAAATTGTTAACAAGTTAGAAATTATTTAAACACACTTTGCTGTAGGCTATTTACTACTTAACAAAAAATGATGTATGGCATATAAAATATATTCCCCCCACCCAGTATTGTAAACACAACTTACCAGAAAGCATGTAGTCCTTGGCACAGACAGAGTAGTAGTGTGGGCTCAATAACATCTCATTAGTGTGCAAGATCTTGAGAATCAGTTGTACGTGTGATGGAAGCGTGTACTGTGCATGCAGAGGGTTTCAATTCCATTGAATTGGGGATAGTTTAACCAAAATATGCCACAAGACCTATAATTGCCTTATGTATATCCCATATCCCACAAAAAAAGGTTCACTGTTATAAGAATTTTTTGGATGAATTTAAGCAAAATTTGAACATTTCTGGAAATTTACCGGAAAGTGTCTGGCTTTTACAACCCTAGGTGAAACTAATGACCTGCTAACTCTGGATGAGCCTCCATTTCCCCCTGTAGATACAGGCGATGAGTAATGATTGAAGGTTGTTTTCTTTGAACAAGTTGAGGGTAAGGTCATCTAAACCCTTAACCGGTTTACATTGTGTGGAACACTGAGCTGATGAGCAACCATCAACCTTTTGAAGGTCTGGGCAGAATTGTTAAACAACTGGGTTTTATATTTTATTTTATATTTTGACTAAGTTGATGTCCCAGGGACAGTTAGTGAAAAACACAAGTCAATGCAACCTGATTGTGATAAAAGATATGGAAACAATCGTTAGCATTGAGAGATGTATTCACCTCTGAATCTACAGATCCCGTGTGTATGTGTTGATACTCACTCCCATTTAATAGAAGTATAACCAGTGTCCAAAATGTACTTTTTGACTCACCTGCTAAAGGGACGGGTAGATGATAAAAATCCACCAGCCAAGCATATTTTTTACCGGCCAAAATAATAAATTGCCATTTTGTGTCACATATACAGTGCCTTGCAAAAGTATTCGGCCCCCTTGAACTTTGCGACCTTTTGCCACATTTCAGGCTTCAAACATAAAGATATAAAACTGTATTTTTTGTGAAGAATCAACGACAAGTGGGACACAATCATGAAGTGGAACGACATTTATTGGATATTTCAAACTTTTTTAACAAATCCAAAACTGAAAAATTGGGCGTGCAAAATTATTCAGCCCCCTTAAGTTAATACATTGTAGCGCCACCTTTTGCTGCGATTACAGCTGTAAGTCGCTTGGGGTATGTCTCTATCAGTTTTGCACATCGAGAGACTGACATTTTTTCCCATTCCTCCTTGAAAAACAGCTCGAGCATTTGTGAACAGCAGTTTTCAGTTCTTTCCACAGATTGTCGATTGGATTCAGGTCTGGACTTTGACTTGGCCATTCTAACACCTGGATATGTTTATTTTTTAACCATTCCATTGTAGATTTTGCTTTAGGTTTTGGATCATTGTCTTGTTGGAAGACAAAATCTCCGTCCCAGTCTCAGGTCTTTTGCAGACTCCATCAGGTTTTCTTCCAGAATGGTCCTGTATTTGGCTCCATCCATCTTCCCATCAATTTTAACCATCTTCCCTGTCCCTGCTGAAGAAAAGCAGGCCCAAACCATGATGCTGCCACCACCATGTTTGACAGTGGGGATGGTGTGTTCAGGGTGATGAGCTGTGTTGCTTTTATGCCAAACATAACGTTTTGCATTGTTGCCAAAAAGTTCAATTTTGGTTTCATCTGACCAGCGCTTCTTCTTCCACATGTTTGGTGTGTCTCCCAGGTGGCTTGTGGCAAACTTTAAACGACACTTTTTATGGATATCTTTAAGAAATGGCTTTCTTCTTGCCACTCTTCCATAAAGGCCAGATTTGTGCAATATACGACTGATTGTTGTCCTATGGACAGAGTCTCCCACCTCAGCTGTAGATCTCTGCAGTTCATCCAGAGTGATCATGGGCCTCTTGGCTGCATCTCTGATCAGTCTTCTCCTTGTATGAGCTGAAAGTTTAGAGGGGCGGCCAGGTCTTGGTAGATTTGCAGTGGTCTGATACTCCTTCCATTTCAATATTATCGCTTGCACAGTGCTCCTTGGGATGTTTAAAGCTTGAGAAATTTTTTTGTATCCAAATCCGGCTTTAAACTTCTTCACAACAGTATATCGGACCTGCCTGGTGTGTTCCTTGTTCTTCATGATGCTCTCTGCGCTTTTAACGGACCTCTGAGACTATCACAGTGCAGGTGCATTTATACGGAGACTTGATTACACACAGGTGGATTGTATTTATCATCATTAGTCATTTAGGTCAACATTGGATCATTCAGAGATCCTCACTAAACTTCTGGAGAGAGTTTGCTGCACTGAAAGTAAAGGGGCTGAATAATTTTGCACCCCCAATTTTTCCGTTTTTGATTTGTTAAAAACGTTTGAAATATCCAATAAATGTCGTTCCACTTCATGATTGTGTCCCACTTATTGTTGATTCTTCACAAAAAAATACAGTTTTATATCTTTATGTTTGAAGCCTGAAATGTGGCAAAAGGTCGCAAAGTTCAAGGGGGCCGAATACTTTCACAAGGCACTGTATATTAATTTCAGTACATTACAGTGAGATAATAAGGTATTATGTTGAATACAAACTTAAAGAAGAGGCCAGAGCAAATTTGAAACAAAAATTATTTAATATATTGATCAACGATTGATCAAATCAAGTTTATTTGTAGAGCACATTTAAAAACAACTGCAGTTGAAAGTGCTGTACAGAGCGCAAAAAAATGCCAAACAGTGGGCACACAATGAAATAAACAAAACATATTAGATACAATGGATAAGAGTACATAGAAGTCAAAACAGGGCAACAACAATGGTAAGATACTATTATGAGAAGTGCATTGGACATAGAACTGGTGCTCTCCTGATACAAATGGGAAACAGGGGAAGCAGGTCTACAAATGCTTTACTTTGAGTAGAAATACCCTGATAAAATACAGGTAAAATAGAGACTTGTCAGATGCTGATTAATTTTGGCTGTGGCTAGATTTAATTTCCCAGCCTGAATACAACTGAAGAAGTCTTGAACTCAAAATGCTAAAGAAGTATTTGCTATTAAATGTACTTAAGGATCAAACATAAAAGTACATTTGAAGGTTTTGTAAATGCAGATGCTTAATCATTTCAATCAACTTAAACCGCATCAGACTCTTCACTCTCTACTCTAATCACCCTCTTTGCACAGTTCATGAAGTCTGGCTTCCTGCTCCTGACAGAGTCCTGGAGCCACAGAATCACAGCTTTTATCGGATCATACTCAATGATCTCTGGAGAGGACAGCTGGACCATAAGGAGATCTGACAGGGTATCATCAGACTTTAGGTTGGACCGCCAATCGGTTTTCACCTGTTTCATGGTATTAAAACCTCTTTCACATTCAGCTGTGGAGGCAGGGAAGGACAGGACCAGGTCAACCAGTGCCAGCAAATCAGGGCAGGAATGCTGATGGCTCATGTTGACACGGAACCAGGACATTTCTGCAGGGACTGTTGGTACATCAGCACCTTCAGGACAGTTCACTGGTCAGGGATCCTTTCAACATGGATGCCAGAGGTCTCCTGAAAGGACTGTTGGTACATCAGCACCTTCAAGACAGTTCACTGGCCAGGGATCCTTTCAACATGGATGCCAGAGGTCTCCAGGACAGGCTTGAAGTGGTTCACCAGGGTTTCCAGTTCAGTGTCACCAAAATCTAGAACAATTGTATACATTTCATTACAACAAGCATCATGCAGTTTTAATTCTCAAACTATAAAAATATGATCATGAACCTGAACCTAACCTAACTGTCCTGTAATACAACATATAAAGTAACCTGCTACTTCATCTCCTGACTCTGGCCAGTTGGTGAAGCTGACCAGCTTGGTGGCACACAGAACCCCTACACTGGCGTCCCGGAACCTGTCAGTCATACTCTCAACTAGCCTGTCAAGCATTTTGTCCTGTGAGGTGACGAGGGTCTTGCTGTCACCTCTTGTCAGCGGAATTCCCTCATATCTGTTGGGCATTGTGGCCTTCATCATGGGCCCTTCACTGATGAGAAAATGGCTCATTTTACCATCCTTTCAGAATTACAACACACTCTCACTCACACTCTCTCTCCCTCTCTTATTGACATAATCCTTTCTCTTAATTCTCTTAAGGTAAGTATTTATTATTGCAACTTAAATAAACATACCTGGGTTTGTACTTCTTAAGTACTGCCTGTGTTGAGCACAAGGAGCTGTGGTCTTCTGTTATGGTGATGGTGGACCTCTGCAGACAGGCAGACAGGTTGCTCAGGTGTGTTAGTGTGTCATATAGGAAGCCCCAGAAGTGGATGACAACAGCCTCCCTCACAGTACTGCAGTATTTCCTGGCCTTGGCCTGCTGGACACCTCAGACATTTTGGGCATCAGCAGATTGAATCTGAAATACATAAAGAACAAAAGACATAGAAATAGACTATTAATTGCTGTCCAAAAAAAACCTATATCATGTGACACATTTTATCAGTGCATAAAGCATTGAAACGTGATGTTACCAACTGTAACCGTGTTTGTTGTTATTTACTGGACATTACATGTTGATGATGACTTTTGGAGAACTTAGCATAGCAATCTAGAGCCACTACCTGTTGCAGGTACTGGACACGCCCCTGGTAACCTTGCAGGAAGTGGTCCAGTGCATGCAGTAGGTGTCCTACCCATCGGGTCCCGCCAATTCTGGTGGGCACCAGTGGTGTGTGCCTTAGAGCCTGGAAGCTGCTTGCCAGGTTTGCCCTGTTCAGTGGACTGGTGTGGTAGGAGGTGTAGAGCCCACTGAGGAGGTCTTCTACTTTCTGAAACATCACGTTGGACTGGACGGCATCAGAAAAGGTCAGTTCAAGGCGGTTTGCCATACAGTGGATGCCGACGATGTTGGCCCTGTTCCCCTTCAGCCGGATGATCACACCATTCTTGGCTCCGGTCATCACAGCAGCTCCATCTGTTCCCAGAGCGACCAACTTGCTCCCCTACTCATCATGCACTCCCTCCATGATGGCACTGATGGCGTTTCTTATGTGTGCCGCGTCGGCCTTCTCCACCGACTTGATGCCAAACTTCGATCTTGCCCTTGTGACAGAATCTGACAAACTAACTCCTCCTCTTTCAAAGAACTGCCTGTGGAGCCATCTGACATGATGGAGAGAAATGTGGTGTTTTTCAGATTCTCTCTGATGTTGTTTCACTCCACCTCTGCAATATGGCGCATAAACCCTTTGGCCTACTTTTCATTTCTATATGTTGAGCCCACAGAAATGCCTTTTTTTTCATCCGAAATGCAAAAATCAAACATCAAATTTATTCCATAATAATTAAATATACAATCATGTTATCTAATATAGCTTGCAGTTGATTGGGCCTTCTACCCGTTGTTTACTTAAGGATCAACACCATAAGGCTGGTAAAGTCAATTGTGTCACAATGCTTTAAAATGTAAACAGAATCTGGAGACAAACATTAAAATAGAATGTTCCAGAGCCATAGGAAGCATGGATATCCATGTCAGCGTCAGTAGGCCTATAATTTTATGGTATTTATACACTCTTTTGAGGAGAGCCAAAGCCAAAGCTAAGAAATATCCTACAATACCGGACCACGTCTGCTAAATACACTTGAAAAAACAAGCTACAAAAGTACTAGTCTCGCTACAAAGAGTGACAACATTTTCACTTACTCTCACATACACTCGAAGTCAGAAAGTGGTCTCACCTTCTTGCCAGTGGCATGTACAGTCCTAAACAATATCTTCATCTTCGTGCTGGTCTGCTCTGACATTGCCATGAGCACCGTCACAGAGGGTGTCAACGAGAGAGAGGCTCCAATTGAGCTCGGGACACAGACATGCAGGCAATGGGACCCTTGCTGTGTTCATGGTCACGAATGTTCTCCAGCGTCATCGTTTTTATTTCTGATGACAAATGAGTTGTTTTCTTTTATCTTTAGCATACTGGCGACACACAGAACAGCTCATCACCACGGCCTCAGCCTCGTACTGTAGCCAGCCTCTTGAAACTTATTTATTTGACTTGTCATCCTTTTAAATCGGTGGGTTTTCGTTTCAAAGGTTGGCTTACTCCAGGTAAATGTCACCACATAACAGCTATTTAATGAACGGTAGCTAGCAGCAGACCTGTGGCAATTGTCGAGTAGCTGATGCCCTGTACGGTAAACAGTGCCGCGAAACTAGGAGCACTAGAGACGATCTTTGGCTGGCAAACATGAGTCATTTCCTCCGAGCCATTATGCCAGATATTTCATTACATTATTATCTTGGTACAAACATTTACCTGCCAGTATGGCCAAACGGAAAATCTACCGGTATTTGGCGCTTGGCAGTTGTTAATTTCAGACCCTGAGTATAACCGTTATTATGATTATAGTATTACCATACTCATTGGATTGTATAATCCAGAATGAAGGGTTTGAAATTATGAAGTGTCTGGGTTTTTTTGTGTTGATTTCCCTTACTTTAATAGGAGTATATAATATTTTGATATAGAAGCTAAAATCTAAATGCTTACATTAAAATGTAATGATTATTATCGCAAGTGATAGGAGGATGGAATGTAATGAGAATTGTTATGTTTGTGCTTTTCTTATAACTAATTTCTGTGTTCTATTCATGTGCTGTTGTATAAACCAATTTCTGACTGAACGAATCCTCACTGTCAGTAGCTGCAACTTGGCAGTACGCCCAAACCTTGTGTTTATGGACGAAAGACATCTCAGTTTAGAGAGAAGAAGCCTCGTGAGGTATTGGTCTGTCACATGTTATGAACCAGTATTGGTCGGTCACATCGATGAAACAAAACGGTAATGATGAATTAATTATGCTAAATCATGCAAATATAACTTGTCTGTGTATAGCAGTATATAAGACAACTACTGGTGCTGCCCAATCAGTGCTCCTGTTGTGTACTAGGGTGCATTGAGTTGGTTGGAACCTCCCCAGTGTGCTGACAAATAAACAATGATTCATTGAAAGATTGACTTTGAGTGTCCCTGTGTAAGAATTTCCACAACAGATGCATGCCAGCAAAGCCATACACAACACCAAACAATACATTAATTGCACTATAATGGTGACAAACGTTGCCGACAAACTGCTAGGGCCTACATAAAGCTGTCCCAACAGCAGAGTTTTCTTTTCAGCACCATGGAGTGAATCCTTACCACCGCTACACCTGGCAATCAGCGGAGCCTTGTCTGGCAGCAAAACAGTTCATTCAGCCTCATTTACTGCCTTTAAAAAAAAACATAGATGATATGTCTGACATGCTCTTGGCGCACCGATTCCTTTAGCGGGATCCTTTTCATCAACATCCGGTGAATTGCAGAACGCCAAATTCAAATTAAATTACTAAAAATATTTCATTTTCATGAAATCACAAGTGCAATATACCAAAACACAGCTTACCTTGTTGTTAATCCACCTGGCGTGTCAGATTTTTAAAAAGCTTTATGGTGAAAGCAAACCATGCGATTATAGGAGGACAGCTTTCAGCAGACAAAACATTACAAACAGCTAGCAGCCAAGTAGATTGGTCACGGAAGTCAGAAAAGCAATAAAATGAATCGCTTACCTTTGATGATCTTTGTATGTTTGCACTCACAAGACTCCCAGTTACACAATAAATGTTTGTTTTGTTCCACAAAGATTCTCTTTATATCCAAAAACCTCCATTTGGTTGGTACGTTTTGTTTAGTAATCCACAGGTTCGTGCAGGTCACAACGGGCAGACAAATTCCAAATAGTATCCGTAAAGTTCGTAGAAACATGTCAAATGTTTTTTATAATCAATCCTCAGGTTGTTTTTACAATAAATAATCGATAATATTTCAACCGGACGGTAAACTTTTCAATACAAGAGAGAAAGAAAAGGTCTCGCTCCAGTGGCGCGCGCATTAACAAATCTAAGGACATCTGGCTATCCACTGACGCGATGTGATCATTCTCGCTAATTTTTCAGAATAAAAGCCTGAAACTATGCCTAAAGACTGTTCACACCCTGTGGAAGTCATAGGGAAAGGAATCTGGTAGATATCCCTTTAAATGGAGGATAGGCTTGCAATGGAACAGAGTAGTTTCAGAAAAACAGCACTTCCTGGTTGGATTTTCCTCAGGTTTTCACCTGTAATATCAGTTATTTTATACTCACAGACAATATATTGACAGTTTTGGTAACTTTAGAGTGTTTTGTATCCTAATCTGCCAATTATATGCATATTCTAGCTTCTGGGCCTGAGAAATAGGCAGTTTACTTTGGGAACGTTTTTTATCCAAACATCAAAATACTGCCCCCTTGCTTCAAGAGGTTATTAAACAAACGTGGTTTCTACTGACAATTGAGATGTCCAAACTATGGCATAAGTGAATGATGAGCGAATAAGAGGCAATCCGTTTTTGCGATTAAGACATTATTGAGCGAGCTAAAACGTAATCAATATAAATATTTGTTCAGCAGTTTTGAAAATGTACAGCGACAGAATTTAGAACATGGGCCGTTCTTACAGTATTCTACCTGCACACCAAGTTAGAACCGTAGGATGAATAAACGGGGCATATACAGTGTTTTCGGAAAGTATTCAGATCCCTTGACTTTTTCCACACTTTGTTACGTTACAATCATATTCTAAAATCGATTATATACAGTACCAGTCCAAATTTGGAACACACCTACTCAATCCATGGTTTCTTTATTTTTACTATGTTTTTATGTTGTAGAATAATAGTGGAGACATCAAAATTTTGAAATAACACATATGGAATCATGTAGATTCTTCAAAGTAGATTCCTTGAAGAACCTAAAATGTATTTTGATTTGTTTAACACATTTTTGGTTACTACTTGATTCAATTTGTTATTTCATAGTTATGATATCTTCACTATTATTTTTACAATGTAGAAAATAGTACAAATAAAGAAAAACCCTTGATGAATAGGTGTGCCCAAACTTTTGACTGGTACTGTGCTCATTAATCTACTCACAGTACCCCATAATGGCAAAGCTAAAAGATGTAGACATTTTTGCCAAAAAATAAATAAATATAATGAAATAGCAGATTTACATATGTATTCAGACCAAAGCTTCGGTAGATATAATTTGATTTGACATTTTATCTGTAGCCAATGACCTTGAGCCTTCTTGGATGGGCACTTCTAATATAAATCTATGGCAGCAGCCAAGGGGGCTTGAACATTCTAGCTGTCCCTGTAGATTTTGAGGTGACGTAGTGTCTCCATGAGTGACAGTACACTCATCTTCATCAAGGGTGCCAATATTTTGGACCTGACTGTAGGTACTGTATGCTTTGAGGTAGTAGGGTATAATGAAGACACTCATAGGAGTGATGTTTCTGTTGTTTTGCTATCAGGAAGGTATGGGTTAAATGATCTATGTAATTACTGTCATTGGTCAACGAGGCCTTGGAGGTAATTGTCAGGACCCGGTTACGAACCCGGGTCTCCAGAGTGAGAAACAGTCACTTAACCAACTGAGCCACGAATAGTCGGCAGAACCCAGAAGATGAGGCAGACACAGCAGTACTTGAGACGGTGTATTTAATGAAGTAAAAAGGGAAGTTCTTCAGGAAAACATGTAACTCCACAACCTCAAAAGGAATTCCACAAGAACAAAGGTAATCCTCCAAGACAAAAAGGTAAATCCACAAGGTGGAAGGTATAGCACAAAAAGCCTCAAAAGATACTCAAAAACAAACAAACAAACAAACAAACAAACAAACAAACAAACAAACAAACAAACAAACAAACAAACAAACAAACAAGAACAAAAAACACAATTCCACAACAGAGTCCACCGGGATCAACAAGAGTTCACAGAGTACTAGGGCTGGGTGCTAACATACAAACACAGAGCAAAGAACTGAGGAAAACAAAGGGTTTAAATACAATCAGGGGAAACGAGGCACAGGTGCAAATAATAATGGGGATCAAGGGAAAACAATAGGTCAAAAGGCACAATGGGGGCATCTAATGACCAAAAACCGGAACAACCCTGGCCAAATCCTGACAGTAATCATGTATGACCAAGTCTAGAATGTTACCAAGTCTAGAACATTATCTCAAGTTCAGTCCACACACACGCATACTTCTGCGACCAAGGAAATGTGTCTTTCATGATACATTCTCATTGGCGTGTCCAGCGACATTCAGCCCATGATGACAAATCAACACATTTTTCAATCTCTCGCTCTCCCTCCCTTTCTTTCTCTTATATTCCCTGCAATTGATTTTTCTTGCCCTTCTCTCTCCCTTCCTATCCCTGCCCTGGAAACAAATGGCACGTTCCTCTAAAATGTGGTGTCAAAGTCTGCAAGGCTCAGCATCATTAAGAAGAAAACTAGCGGTTAGTATGTTACACACTGCAGGCCACATACTATAACAGTACCAACAAAGTTGACCTGCTCTTCAATGTTAAAGTTCACACTTTATTTTCCTATTCAGACACCTCTACACATGTATTTATTTTTTGCAATAATGATTGCGCAGTAAATTCCTTTTTGGCAAAGTATAAACATCAACACTGTAACATCAACTGAAACCCAATCTGCAAATCTTTCATCATGTTATAGCGGTCGACGTCTGAATGGACTGAGAGAGGAGAGAGAGATGCTTTAATTTCGGACACAGTGGAAATGTCAGACCTCTGTCATTGATAACCAGTGAAATCTAATAAGGAGGAAGGAAGAGGGGCACCGTTTTTTTCCATCCCCCTGCCCCTCTGAAGTCAGTTCCAAAAATTGGTAACAGCGGCAGGCCCTAATCTTCCATAACATGCACGGAGAGTCATCACGACGATAAACGACCCCAGATATACGTCCCCAGATATACACCCACATGTAAATAAAAAAGGGCCAGTCAGGAAAACAGACATTTCACATAGTCTCGGGACTAACTGCCGTGCATGTCTGTAGAGCATTATTTATAAACAGACATTTCACATAGTCCCGAGACTAACTGCCTTGCCTGTCTGTAGAGCATGATTTATAAACAGGCATTTCACATAGCCCCGAGACTAACTGCCTTGCCTGTCTGTAGAGCATTATTTATAAACAGACATTTCACATAGTCCCGAGACTAACTGCCTTGCCTGTCTGTATAGCATTATTTATAAACAGACATTGGTAACTTTATTGATATTTATGGAAATTGGGGGTGGGGGGGATAAGACCCCATGGTTACGGGATATTGGAGAGGATTTCATTTCCCCCGGACTCGGCAAGCTCAGAAATTAGGTCTGGTCGGACGGAGAATATCAGAATGTGTCCGTGCAGATCACACCACTCTTCCTGATTACTTAGTCATGGCTCTTATCTGTAAACTGCCACATGGAAACTACTTCGGCATTGGATACATGGATACTACTTCGGTAACTCCATCCCTTCTTCTTCTTCTTCTTTAAGGGCTCTGTGGTCTTCTTGTCTCTGACCTATATCCTCCTGTGCTGATCAGATTAAAGACCAACCTTTGGCCAGAGGACCGCTACTAAAGTTACAACAGAGCTGGAATGCATTATTAGAAATGTGTGACAAATATGTCAAGCCTAATTGTGTTACTGGTGTGGAAAAGTAGACAACCCACAGTACAAAACTAACTGTGTCCCGAATCCCCCGATGTGCCACCAACAGGAACAACGACCTTGAGGGACATTTCAGCTGTGGAGCCCGCTGCTAATTAGAAAAGGAAGTACTCATTAGCCAATGAGTGTCACCCTCCCATGGGTTGTCCCATCTCCCATGATGCTCCCCTGGACCAGCACGAGCTGTTCTTCAAACTTGACTAGCGTAATATGTACTAGGCCTATTACTGTGCTGATGATTTGTTTCACAAGGATTATTGGCTAATTTGCACGAAGTAAGAAATGAATAGTAAATATTGCAATACATCATAACATACTGTAGTAGTCTAGTAATAACAATGATGGATATAAAAACAAATCTGGCCAGCGAAACCATTACCTACCATCTGATTCCATTAGAAACTGGCTCTAAGATTAATGGTCATTGGTTTATCATCACACAGTGTTAGGAGCGTGTATTGGAGGCGAAGTCATGTGCAGCAGACAGCAGAGTGTAGTGAACAGGCACACTTTTTATTCCGGTCCAAAATGACAGCACAAAGTAACATAAATGTTATGTAATGTTATGTCCGTGCCCAAACACGGAACTTAGACAAAAAGTAATGCGTGTAACAATATCCACAATTCCAAAATACACGTAACACAAACAATCTTACACAAAGACATGATGGGGAACAGGGGAATATGGATTGATTGGGGAATGAAAATCATGTGTGCAGGGAACAAGACAAAACAAATGGATACATGAAAAATGGAGCGGCGATAGCTAGAAAGCCAGTGACGTCGGCCACCGAACGCCGCCCAATCAAGGAGAGGAGCCGACTTCGGCGGAAGTCGTGACACACAGGGGAATGGCCATTCTCTAAACACCAGTCAGACTAAAGTATTAGACGATGGTGGCGGCGGCTCATCAGTATCCTTTTAAACGACTTGTCTGTATTTATTATCGCCAGTCGCTCGGTGTGCAGGCAGTGACTTTTAGCGAGCCATATTAACGCCTCCCAACTGACACACTTTCCAGGGCTGAGGTTTGGGAATAACAATACAACATGGACTCATAGCCCTCCTCACTCAGCCTCCCCTGCGCCATGTTCATGTTCACTCAGCCCCCCCCCCCCCCCCAAAGGTTGTCAAGAGATTACCGGAACATTACAAAGCAGGTTTTCCCGTGTCAAATTAAAACCTCTCCCCCTCTTAACAGCATCTTAAACCATATTTTTTATCCTCGCTTTCCTTTTCCACTTGGATGACTGGGAAAATAACCAGGGAACAAAAAAGGTCAAGTGACTGCCTCTCTGTTGACTCTGTTTTTTTAAATATAAAGAGCAAAGGGAATAGAAAATGTTCTGAGGTAGCCCAGCATGAAATTATTGCATGGTAATGAGTCTTTGAGCCAAGGATGGGGATATGGGGTGGACTGACATCTAGTTAGGCTCACACTCTACAGTGCCTTGCGAAAGTATTCGGCCCCCTTGAACTTTGCGACCTTTTGCCACATTTCAGGCTTCAAACATAAATATATAAAACTGTATTTTTTTGTGAAGAATCAACAACAAGTGGGACACAATCATGAAGTGGAACGACATTTATTGGATATTTCAAACTTTTTTAACAAATCAAAAACAGAAAAATTGGGCGTGCAAAATTATTCAGCCCCTTTACTTTCAGTGCAGCAAACTCTCTCCAGAAGTTCAGTGAGGATCTCTGAATGATCCAATGTTGACCTAAATGACTAATGATGATAAATACAATCCACCTGTGTGTAATCAAGTCTCCGTATAAATGCACCTGCACTGTGATAGTCTCAGAGGTCCGTTAACAGCGTAGAGAGCATCAAGAAGAACAAGGAACACACCAGGCAGGTCCAAGATACTGTTGTGAAGAAGTTTAAAGCCGGATATGGATACAAAAAGATTTCCCAAGCTTTAAACATCCCAAGGAGCACTGTGCAAGCAATAATATTGAAATGGAAGGAGTATCAGACCACTGCAAATCTACCAAGACCTGGCCGTCCCTCTAAACTTTCAGCTCATACAAGGAGAAGACTGATCAGAGATGCAGCCAAGAGGCCCATGATCACTCTGGATGAACTGCAGAGATATACAGCTGAGGTGGGAGACTCTGTCCATAGGACAACAATCAGTCGTATATTGCACAAATCTGGCCTTTATGGAAGAGTGGCAAGAAGAAAGCCATTTCTTAAAGATATCCATAAAAAGTGTTTTTTAAAGTTTGCCACAAGCCACCTGGGAGACACACCAAACATGTGGAAGAAGGTGCTCTGGTCAGATGAAACCAAAATTGAACTTTTTGGCAACAATGCAAAACGTTATGTTTGGCATAAAAGCAACACAGCTCATCACCCTGAACACACCATCCCCACTGTCAAACATGGTGGTGGCAGCATCATGGTTTGGGCCTGCTTTTCTTCAGCAGGGACAGGGAAGATGGTTAAAATTGATGGGAAGATGGATGGAGCCAAATACAGGACCATTCTGGAAGAAAACCTGATGGAGTCTGCAAAAGACCTGAGACTGGGATGGAGATTTGTCTTCCAACAAGACAATGATCCAAAACATAAAGCAAAATCTACAATGGAATGGTTCAAAAATAAACATATCCAGGTGTTAGAATGGCCAAGTCAAAGTCCAGACCTGAATCCAATCGAGAATCTGTGGAAAGAACTGAAAACTGCTGTTCACAAATTCTCTCCATCCAACCTCACTGAGCTCGAGCTGTTTTGCAAGGAGGAATGGGAAGAAAATTCAGTCTCTCGATGTGCAAAACTGATAGAGACATACCCCAAGCGACTTACAGCTGTAATCGCAGCAATAATTTTGCACGCCCAATTTTTCAGTTTTTGATTTGTTAAAAAAGTTTGAAATATCCAATAAATTTCGTTCCACTTCATGATTGTGTCCCACTTGTTATTGATTCTTCACAAAAAAAATAGTTTTATATCTTTATGTTTGAAGCCTGAAATGTAGCAAAAGGTCGCAAAGTTCAAGGGGGCCGAATATTTTCGCAAGGCAATGTACCTCTGTTTGAGTGTGTGTCTGTTGATGTTCATGTTATATCCCTTGAGACATTGCAAGTGAATAGAGGGGATTTGCTGGTTGCATTTCAGTGGTGGAAGTGTGGTTTGGGGTTGGTGTCTGTGCTGGCTGACTTATGACCATACTGGACAAGTTCATCAGGTCTGGAGGTCTGGCTTGCCCTCCTGCTGAGGGGATCTCTCTGTGGGTGATAATCTTTGTGCTGAGAAGGGTGTGTGTGGAGGAGGGTTGGTGTGAGTGCACGCATGTGTGTGTGATATGGGGAAAGGATGTGGGTGTGTGGTGGACTTATTACATTTATTGCAGTGCAGTTTTATGTCTGGCAGGCCATGCTTAGGGGGAAAATTAGGTGTGATGACTTTCTGTTTCATTAGATCATTAGTTAGAAAAGTTGCTACATAAATATCAGAAGCTGTTATTATATCAAAGTCGTGCCAAAAGAAAGAAAAAAAACTTTCCCCATGCAATTCTGTAGATTTATGTTTGTTATGGCAGCCTATGCATTGCAAATCCCTTATCGGTTTACACTGTTACATTTTCACTTTTTAAGTCATTTATATGCTTATTAATTCAAGCATTTTGACACAGACCAAGCTTTGTAATTGTGCAGGCATTAAATAACTATGACAAAATAACATGCTAAATCACAAAACTGTCTCAGATCCAACTCTGAGTATTTTTTTGTCTGTGTACTTTAAAAGCTTGGATGAAAGGCTTTCCTTTCTACCAAGCATGATACTCGGCTAGTTGTTCTGTGTCTTTTTGTGTTACCAGGTTTAAAAAAAAAACTATTTGTAACCAATACTATTGAACTGGCGCCTGGCGGGGGTTTGCTCTCCAATAACACTGCAGAGGATTACACCCAAAAAATGGTTTAGAAATCCACATCATAGATCTGCCTTTAGTTGTCATGCAGCTTTATGGATTTTAAATTGGAAGATACTACCCGATTCACCTCAGCAGTTTGATCCGTCTGCTACATTTTTACTGTTGACTAAGACCAATAAACTGTTTTGCCTCCTCGGCTGAAAAGATAACATGATCAATTTGGCCCACACATGTCAATTACAATAGGTTGAAATTATTTGCAGCATCAGTTTTTCTTTGTACAGGATGGGAAACGTTTGAAACTGTATCGAATTTATTTTGGTCTCTCCCTTTGTCAATCATTACTCCAAAATTACAGTACACACACACACACACACACACACACACACACACACACACACACACACACACACACACACACACACACACACACACACACACACACACATATATATATATATATATATATATATATATATATAGGATGCAGTAAACAGCAGTGTAGGCTTATGGTGCAATTAATCAGAATGTTAGCCTATTTGTTAATGCAATCTATAGGCTACTATAATACAGTATCTCGACATATTAGTGAATAATAAAGGACTGTCCTAAATACTGTCATTTGATTTTTCAGAATTGGACAATTAAAAATGAGCAATATCAGCTAATAGTGTTGAACAATGATTCAATTGATTCATTAATTCAATTAGTCAACATTTCTAGACATTTTAATGTCGCATTAACATCGCTTCCTTCCCTCCATTCTCTAGACATAATTAATCTTAATTTAATCTAAATGCACATAATCCAATCATTAAAATAAAGATATTCTTGAATAAATATTCTTAAATACACCTATCACACATGGAAAGCGGAGGCATCCACCCACCAAGTCAATGCTGCCGTTACTTTAGTCCGATTAAAGGCGGTGATATATAATATATATATATTTTTATATCACAAAGCGGTGATGATTCGAATAGCGAAAACACCTGGCGTTGCGATTCATTTCCCGAGCGCTTTGATAGGCGACCTTCCTGTACCCTCGTTTCGAAATCTTCCATCATTGCACTTGCATGATGTCAATCTGATGCACAACACCCTCCCCCGAGATAGCAAATAAACCACGTAGTGAGTGAAGCTCGCACTAGCCCGAACGGCTCTAGCTTCGCTCTGCTGTGTGTGTGTTACGCGCAAGCCCGGAGAGAGATGACAAGAGCTTCGCGAGGCTGGACATTCAAACATGGAGCTTTTTAAAACGCAAATGTCGGTACTTTGGATATTATTGCTGAATGGAAACAAGGGCTGTCACACTGAAGAAGGTATGTGGAAGCTATTTTAAACGGTTTGTTTGTGTGTTTTTACCCCGGACTGCTCGTAGCAGATGGATGAATGAACGTCCAACACTCCAGCCAAACCGAATCGCCATTCTGGTTGCAGGTGCACGCACGGTGATGCGGAAGTTCAGAAATGTCGACAAAACGTATATTTGTACAAATAGGTCTATATTATGTAAATAATTTCCGTAGCTTTTTTTTCTCCAACATTTTAAAAGGGGTAAAACGCGCCAGAGTTCGGAAAAAACCGCTCCAAATCAATTTGGTGTTAAAGCCGCCTTCGGTGTTTCACACAGCTGGCAGCTTTACGCGTCTCTTTTCAGTAGCTAAGTGACAGTTGAACATGTGGACAAAATATTTTAAAAATGGGGTGATATGTAAGTAAAAAGTAAAAGCGAGGTGTTAAGTTTACCAACTTCGACAAGGATTCACACAAACGTATCTTGTTGCGAATGTATAGCCTAGTCCTACAATCGTATTGTTACATTATGCGTCCCTTTATCACTTTGACATTGAACGGAAACCTGGACAGTTGTAGTCTTGCAGCAACGTTGTAATTATTTTCTAGTTTGTATGAATGAGCATATTACAAATTGCCCACTGTTTGTCAAAAAGTCTGAAACGCAACAAAAAGCGTTGCTTAAATGTCAGAAAGGGTTAGGCTACTGTCAACGAAAAATGTATTCCAGCACTAGGCTACGTCCCAGCATTTACATTTACATTTACATTTAAGTCATTTAGCAGACGCTCTTATCCAGAGCGACTTACAAATTGGTGCATTCACCTTATGACATCCAGTGGAACAACCACTTTACAATAGTGCATCTAAATATTTTGTATTTACTTCGTTAACCAGACTGAATAGGAAACATTGTTGCCCTCAGACACTTGCATAGCCAGAATAGATTCTGACTCTAATCTTGCTTACATCTGCACTGGGATCGGACTTCATATTGTTACCCATGGATATTCTGTCTGTAAGAAGTTGCCCTAAAAAAGACGCAACTGTCTCTTCAAACCAGAATGTTGAATAAAATAATATTTATGCTTACTTTACCGGTTGTCTGTGCTATTGGCACTTTTGACAGTAGGAAGTGGAGATATAATAGCCACACGAAAGTATTGTTTGTATGACTTTTTACGGCCGGTAGGCTAGGTTACTTGTTTTTTTCAATTTCCTGAGTCATAGCAAATTAGGCAAAATGTGTAAACAGCATTGTAACCGAACATTGTCTACCTTTCCGTTTGTGGTTTGGTTAAAGGACATTTTTTAAATGTTCATATTCATCAACTCTAGCACCCACCCCAACATCAACATATGTGAAAATGGCACGTTTGTATGTTTTGTATAAAAAAAAGAGACGATAAATGTTTCCATTGACATCGGTGTGCATGTGATTTTTAACCAATTATGTGTAGGATGTCAATGGAAACGCATCTTCCATTTTTTACTACAAAACATAGACACGTGCCATTTTCACATACTGTATGTTGGGGTGGTGCTGTCGATGAATGAATATATAAATATATATTGTTTTCATTAATTAAGCTTGGCCATAGTTTACATATTGTGTTTGTCACATGTGAATTGCATCAATATTGACAATACAAAATGGCAAACATAAACTGAAAAAAAATACCAGTTTGCTGAAAGTTGGTTTATTAATACTTGCCTGTGGATATTGTGTCTCAGACTACCTCCATCATAAGGACAAAATCAGTAGACTGGTAAAGTAAGTTGAAATTAAGTTTATTCAAAATTCTAACTTGTAGTGGGACTGTTAGGGAATGCTGAGCCTGCATGTTTAAAACGAGAGTATAAATCATCCACTCTCAGATTATAAAAGGCTAGGTTAGACAGGCTTCCTGTTGGGATTAAAGGGCAATTCCACTGCTTTTCAACCTAATTGTCATTATCTCCTGCACAATAAGTGTCTTCATATGTGAAAACATTGTATTTCTATGATTTGTATAAAATAAATATAAAGTTCAAAAGTTGAAACCAATGACATAAAAAGCCCTTGCAGAGCAAGGGGAACTACTACTGCAAGGTCTCCGAGCAAGTGACGTCACCGATTGAAACGCTATTTAGCATGTACCACCGCTAACTAAGCTAGCCATTTCACATCCGTTACATGGGGAACAAGAAAATAACCTCCCTCTGGCTAGAATCTCATTGCAGTATCTGGAAATCGGAGAATCATTTTTTTAGGCCCTTATCTTTTAAACCACAGATCATAGAAACAACATGTTTTCACATGTGACTGACCCCCTTGATTAGGCCTTGTGTTTTATTTTGTTTTACATTGGATCAAAGTAGAGACTCAGAGCTACACAATGGTATATTATACACTGCAGTTGAGGAACAATGGAAAAGTAATTCTGCTTTGAAATTTGATCAACTTGTAAACTGACTTTTGAGAAAATGGACCTTGAATGTTTTGGTGCATCTACTGAAGAGCTCTTCTTTGTCTACACCTATTTAACATCGTTCATGCCCTCTTAAGCCTTAGCCCCACCCATTTCATTAAGGATTCACATCGTGAGTAAGGTAGTGTAGTAAACATCCAAAGATTTCAATGCTAAAGTGGTGAAAGTAGTAGCCTACAATAAGGAAAACTCCAGGTAAAAATACACTTTATCTAGTCCTTGGCCTATATCCTAATCTGACTCTGGTGGAGGTTGTGTTCCTCACATTACCGTCTCTGGTAAACGCACACTATATCAAATAAAATCTAAGTGTATTTTTCCCAGGATACAGAAGGTGTAAATGGTACAGAGAAAGGGTTATTTGCATAGTAGCAATATCAAAAATAGAAAGTGTCCAGATAAATATTTCATAATTATTTGATGATGCTAATCCAGACACTTGTCTAAATTGATGGGTCATGTGAAAGAAATGCTATAACCCCCAGCCACATCTAGCTAAGTGGATGGGTCACTAATGTGTAGACGTACACATGTTAATGAAATACAATAGATGGCCGTCATCACCCCCAGACACACCAAGCTAACTTGATGGGTCATGTAACAAGCGTTACATGACCCATCAAGTTAGCTAGCTAAACTATTAACCATAATCACAACCCATACAGTACAAATGGATTGTCATAGCTAGCCACCATGCATGAAATGCTGTATTATAAATCTGCAGGTAGCTTAAGATAACCAACTAGGTTCAATGTTAGCTAGATAGCTAACATTAGGCTATACCTATCAATGCAAATGGATTTCTGAGAAACAAGTAATATTACTACACAGATCATACACATAACGTTAGCCAGCCAGCCATCAAGCTAACGTTCGCTAGCTAGCTATCAGTACACTGTGCAATTAAGCTAGCTATCAGTCCACTTGCAATTAAACTTTCTCACAAAATTAGAAAGTATAATATCTGAAAATGAAGCTAGACTCTTGCCCATATAAACGGATGAATGCTTCACGGCAGCCTGGAACCCTTTAACTAAGACGTCCTGTGTCGTTTCCGTTTGGTTTGTAGCTGCAGCTTGTTTGGCCTGTTGTGTCAAGTCACTCCAGTTCACACTGACCGTGTGCAGAAAGTAGTCCATCACAACTTTTCCCAACTGATCTTTGTCGATAGCGCCTGTTAAATTCAGGGCAGCAATGTTGTTGAGAGCAGTATCACCACTTTTGCAGTTCTCCATGGCTAACGTTATAGCTTTTTAAAAAGCCACAGTAGCAATGTTAGACAGCAGCATGCTACATAATAGACCAATCCGAGCTCCTCTTTCGGCATGTCCAGCCCATCCATTATCTTTGCCAATAATGGCTAGCAAGAAGTTTCCTGTCTGTTTCTGTGGCTAAGCCAACTAGGCTCGTAATTTATCAATTTTATTTTACACTGTGGAGCCCGGTGCAAGTATGGCTTGGAAAACGTACCTTAATCCAGGGACGTGAAATGCGTTGTACTCAAATTGTACCATTATTCCAACTATTACACTGAGAACTTTGAACGCCTGCCAGTTTTTTTAGCAGTTCAATCTTCTCAGTGTAACAGTTGGGATAATGGGACATGTCGGAGTACAACGCATTTCACGTCCCTGGATTAAGGTAGGTTTTCCGAGCCAAATCCTACACCAGCTCCGCAGTATCTAAACAGGAAGCCTGTCTGATCCCAGTGTAGTTGTAAACAAACATTGGGTCGGAATCTATTCTGGCTGACACTTGCATAGAGCAAATGGTTTCCTTTGTCTCATTCCCACAATTGCTCATACTTCAAAACCGAGGGCAGAATGTGAAAGTTGGCTTGTTGATGCCCCCTCTCTACCCTCTCTTTCTGCCCTGTAAAGTAGTCTGGCCAGTGGGCTATCTCTCTGGTTGTGAGGTATAGAGCGTGGCTCTGATGCAGGAAGGGCTGGGGCTGCGTGTCACTGTTAGGCTCAGGTGAGGCCAGTAAAAGCGTCCTAATCAGTGCTTGGATTCAGAGAAGGAAGAGCACATAATCACATGCTTTCCCCAGGCGAGGGTTAGTTCCAGCAGTGTCTAAGCACAGCTGAGCCAAGCTGTGCAAACACACATTGCATGTACAAACACAAACATGCAAACGAGCACACACACACACACACACACACACATTCGGCTCATACGCACAAATAGCTTTGTTACTTACACACAGACACACACACAATCTCACTTAAACACAGCAATCTCGCTTAAACACAGATGCACGTCATTATTACTTACACACACACATCCTCTCATACACACGCTGCACAAACCCACATAACATGGCATGCCGACACACACACACACACACACACACACACACACACACACACACACACACACACACACACACACACACACACACACACGCTTTCTTACTGTACACCCACATGAACACAGAATTGCATGCATACTTATCCACACAGATATAGCATTACATAATACATTATCCACACAGACATAGTGTTTAGGTATAGAGTATTATACCATGGTATTGTTGAATACTCGTTTCTGATTGGCTTGAAGGTCATTCTAGAGCGTGGAATATTTTGCTATAACGCTCGGTAGAATTGAATGGCAATGTTTGAGCTCCTTTAGAAAGCAAAAGTTGAATTGAAAAGTTATTGGCATTGTTGAATAAACAATGAATTGAATTAATACCATTTTTTTAAATGAATGAATACATTTTTTTGAATAATTTTCATAGCATCAAGTTAGCATTGGCGGTTTGACTAGCAAGCATTGGCGGTTTGACTAGCAAGTCTGGGGTTACCAAGGCAACTACTGTAGCTATCTAGTAAACGTATAGCTTCTTCAGTGGATGTTGAAAGAACACATTTCTACCTGCAAATGGTATAAAAGGGATAATCAACTCGGGGCTCTATTCCTTCTGTGGGAAATAGCTCAACTCTGTGGAAGGTCAGTTCCACTCCGCTGGCACATCGTGGAACACTTACGTCGTTCATTATTTTCCATAGAACGCATAACCCCTCGTTTATAATTCCTTCCCTATAATACTATAGAGCACTTTTACACCCACAGCTCGGTGTTGCCAGCTTGAGTCGTTTCCCTGGAATGCTGGCCAGTCGGATTGGACGCTCTGTTCTAATTGATTTTGTGACAACGATTAATTGCTGTGAAAGCAATGTGTTTCTGAAGGCTGGGGTTGGCAGCCATGTCATTGGGGCTCGCAACAGTAGGGGGATTTGCCTCTTGTCTGTTGTTCAAATCTCTCTATCTCATCTCTATCTCTATCTCTATCTCTATCTCTATCTCTATCTCTATCTCTGGTCACTCTGACAGAGCCTGGCACTGTGTAGCATGGTGGTGGCAGCGTCATGCTGTGGGGATGTTTTTCAGCGGCAGGGAATGGGAGATTAGTTAGGATCGGGGGAAAGATGAACAGAGAAAAGTACAGAGATCCTTGATGATGATCTTTGGGGGGGGGGGGGGTATTATGTGTAGATTGAGGGGGAAAAAAACAATTGAATCAATTTTAGAATAAGGCTGTAAAAGGTCAAAGGGTCTGAATACTTTCCCAATGCACTGTAATTCACCACTTTCATACACGTACCTGTCCAATGAGAATGAATTGAACCATACACACTTGTGTTTTTTATTAACCTAAAGGGTAACTGAAAGGTAAGCCACTTGCACAGGCAGCACAATTCTGATCCTTTGCCCAATTATCTGATCTTATTGGTCAATCATTGGGCAAAAGATCAGAATTGTATAAATGCAGCCATTTTGTGGGCTGTCACACACAGCTTCTCACAAAGGATACTGTGTATGTCCGTGTGTATTCCTGGTTCTGAGTGCCTTTTCATGGATCTTCACTTCATACAGTACCAGTCAAAAGTTGGGACACACCTACTCATTCCAGGGTTTTTCTTTTTACTATTTTCTACATTGTAGAATAATAGTGAAGACATCAAAATTAGGAAATTACACTTATGGAATCATGTAGTAACCAAAAATGCTTTAAACAAATCAAAATATATTTGAGATTCTTCAAAGTAGCCACCCTTTGCCTTGAGGACAGCTTTGCACACTCTTGTCATTATCTCAACCAGCTTCGAGGTAGTCACCTGGAATGTCTTAAGTTCATTTGTGGAATTTATGTCCTCCTTAATGCGTTTGAGCCATTCAGTTGTGTTGTGACAAGGTATGGGTGGTATACAGAAGACAGCCCTATTTGGTCAAATACCAAGTCCATATTATGGCAAGACAGCTCAAATAAGCAAAGAGAAACAACAGTCCAAGAACTTTGAAAGTGCAGTCGCAAAAACCATCAAGCGCTATGATAGAACTGGCTCTCATGAGGACCGCCACAGGACGGGAAGATCCAGAGTTACGTCTGCTGCAGAGGATAAGTTGATTAGAGTTACCAGCCTCAGAAATTGCTGCCCAAATAAATGCTTCAGAGTTCGAGTAACAGACACATCTCAACATCAACTGTTCAGAGGAGACTGCGTGAATGAAGCCTTCATGGTCTAATTGCTGCAAAGAAACCACTACTAAAGGACACCAATAAAAAGAAGACTTGCTTGGGCCAAGAAACACGAGCAATGGATATTAGACTGGTGGAAATCTGTCCTTATGGTCAGAGTCCAAATTTGAGATATTTGGTTCCAACCGCTGTGTCTTTGTGACGCAGAGTATGATCACAGCATGTGTGGTTCCCACCATGAGTCATGAAGGAGGAGTTGTGGGGGTGCTTTGCTGGTGACACTGTCTGTGACATTTAGAATTCAAGGCACACTTATCCAGCATGGCTACCACAGCATTCGGCAGATACGGCATCCCAGCTGTTTTGTGCTTAGTCCCACTATCATTTGTTTTTCAACAGGACAATGACCCAACACACCTCCAGGCTGTGTAAGGGCTATTCGACCAAGAAGGAGAGTGATGGAGTGCTGCATCAGATGACCTGGCCTCTACAATCACCTGACCTCAAACCAATTGAGATGGTTTGGGATGAGTTGGACCACAAAGTGAAGGAAAAACAGCCAACAAGTGCTCAGCACTCCTTTGACTGTTGGAAAGGCATTCCAGGTGAAGCTGGTTGAGCGAATGCCAAGAGTGTGCAAAACTGTCATCAAGGAAAAGGGTGGCTAATATATAAAATATATTTGGATTTGTTTAACACTTTTTTTTTTTTGGTTACTACATGACTCAATATGTGTTATTTCATAGTTTTGATGTCTTCACTATTATTATACTATTTAGAAAATAGTTAAAATAAAGAAACCCTTGAATGAGTAGCTGTCCAAACTTTTGACTGATACTGGAGGTATGCCTGGTAGTGAATGTCTTTCTGGTCTCTGTCTGTCCTTGTTTCTGTGTTTGTCTCACTAGGTCTCTCTGTCTATTTGCGTTTCTTGTTGTCTCTCAGATTTCTGCGTGCACCAAGGTGTGTGTGTGAGCAAGGCCTGTATATGTGTGTGTGTGTGTGTGTGTGTGAGCAAGGCCTGTATATGTGTGTGTGGTGTGTGAGCAAGGCCTATATATGTGTGCGTGACCCCCCCCCCCCCCTCCCCACATTACCATGCGTCTCACATCTCAGGCTGGATTAAGGAGCGCTAATACTGCTGTTGCCCTGTAGGCAGTGTGTGGTGTCTTCCCCTCCTTGCACAGTCAATCTAGCTCTCGCAGCCGCTCTCTCATTCCCCACGCCTCAATGCTAACACACCTTGGCATCTCATCGGGATCTCATTTACTTCCCTCTCCCTCCTCCCCTCCGTATCCACCCATTGTGCAGCTGGAAGAAGGGGAGATTCAGCCTGGGCTAAAACTGAAGCGTAGCCTCTGGGTTCATTATGTTTGTGCCAGCAATTCTATGTAGTACTGTGTGTTATAGGCTAATGGCCAATCCTCAAGAAGGGGGTTAGTTTTTTTAGATGCCTCTACCCATGGTAGAACAAAACACAACTGTTTTTTTCACATCTCTAATTTCTGAAATTGATGGTTGTGAAGAAATAATTAAATTAATAGAAAAAACGGATTCAATTGATAGATATTGTCAGGAATCTTGTTCTTGATGCAGCTCTGCAGAGTGGTCACTAGCTGGCACAGCCACTAAGTCATAAAATAAGATTTTAAACCTAAACTCAACCCTATTGCCTAACCCTAACCTTAAATTAAGACCAAAAAACTAAGAAAATATTTGCAATTTTACAATATAGCAAATTAAGACTCATGGCAATGACCATCAACCTGACTTTATTTACCTGCATGTGGGGCTTAAACCAGCTGAAAGCAGTCGCCCCATGAAAAACAGTCAACTCATTTTGATTCTATGCTTCATTGTGCTATCCTGAACTCTCTGAAATGAGTTGTGATACATGCTTTGAAAGCAGATGACCTGACGTAGTCCCTTCCCTTTATGATTGATGCAAACCACTTTTGTGAGTGCCAACCCGTGGGCTCAGATCCCTGGTCCTTCTCTCTTGGCTGAGGCAGAGGGGTTCTGGAGCTGATAGTGGCGACCTCGCTGTGTGCGAAAGGTCAAAGTGATTTGTGAAGTTGGAAGCCGTGTCCGTGACATTGTCCCCCTGGGCTTTTTGGGCGATGTCATTTTGATGGCAGAGACCGATGGAGGAGAGGAAAGTGCCAGGTACATGGTGAGCGAGAAACGGAAGGGGAGGTGAGGGAGACTGGGATGAGGGAGGAGTGAAAAGGGAGCGTCCTAACCAGTCACCTTTCCTTTGGTGCATAGCTCTCCAACAAAGGATATGTATCCTAATTGCAGTCCAACAATCCCCAAAATGACTCTGCACTCTAAAGCATTTGCTTACTTACCAAATGCTAACGTTGACTTTGATGGTTTGATTGGTTTTATGTGTGTCTTTAAAGCTTCCTAGAGGGTCACCTGGTTTTCCTTTGTTCCCCTGTAAGGACTGACGCTATTCTGCTGTATCTGCAGTAACGCTCCGTGCGTGCGTGTTTGTGCCGATGTAGATGTTATAGGTAAGATGGATGTCTTCTTTTTAGCTGATTCTTTAGACTTATTGGATAGTGAGGAATGATTAGGGGACTTTATACTGGTGCTAGTGAGGAATGTGGATATTTGGGATGGATGGAGCGCAAGACACTACAGAGGGTAGTGAGTACTAGAGGTCGACCGATTAATCGAAATGGCCGATTTTTTTTATTAAGGCTGGTTTTCATAACAACCGGTTATCGGCTTTTTTGGACACCGATCATGGCCGATTACATTGCACTCCACGAGGAGACTGTGTGGCAGACTGACTACCTGTTATGTGAGTGCAGCAAGGAGCCAAGGTAAGGTGCTAGCTAGCATTAAACTTATCTTATAGAAAAACAATCAATCTTAACATAATCACTAGTTAACTACACATGGTTGACAATATTACAAGTTTATCTAGCTTGTCCTGCGTTGCATATAATCGATGCCGTGCCTGTTAATTTACCATTGTAATCCCAGCCTACTTCGTCAAACGGGGGATTTAACAAGCGCATTCGTGAAAAAAAAACAAGTTGTTGCACCAATGTGTACCTAACCATAAACAAAAACACCTTTCTTAAAATCAATACACAAGTATATATATTTAAACCTGCATATTTAGTTAATATTGCCTGCTAACATGAATTTCTTTTAACTAGGGAAATTGTGTCACTTCTTGCGTTCTGCACAACAGAGTCAGGGTATATGCAGCAGTTTGGGCCGCCGGGCTCGTTGTGAACTGTGTGAAACATTTCTTCCTACCAAAGACAGCCAACTTCGCAAAACGAGGGATGATTTAACAAAAGCGCATTTGTGAAAAAAGCACAATTGTTGCACGAATGTACCTGACCATAAACATCAATGCCTTTCTTAAAATCAATACACAGAAGTATATTTTTTAAAACCTGCATATTTGGTTAAAAGAAATTCATGTTAGCAGGCAATATTAACCAGGTGAAATTGTGTCACTTCTCGTGCGTTCATTGCACGCAGAGTCAGGGTATATGCAACAGTTTGGGCCGCCTGGCTTGTTGCGAACTAATTTGCCAGAATTGTACATTATTATGACATAACATTGAACGTTGTGCAATGTAACAGCAATATTTAGACTTATGGATGCCACCCGTTAGATAAAATATTCTGTATTTCACTTAAAGAATAAACGTTTTGTTTTCTAAATGCTAGTTTCCGGATCTGACCATATTAACAACCTAAGGCTCGTATTTCTGTGTATTATTATGTTATAATTAAGTCTATGATTTGATAGAGCAGTGTGACTGAGCGGTGGTAGGCAGCAGCAGGCTTGTAAGCATTCATTCAAACAGCACTTTACTACGTTTGCCAGCAGCTCTTTGCAATGCTTCAAGCATTGTGCTGTTTATGACCAAGCCTATCAACTCCCGATATTAGGCTGGCAATACTAAAGTACGTATTAGGACATCCAATAGTCAAAGGTATATGAAATACAAACTGGTATAGAGAGTCCAATAATAACTACAACCTAAAACTTCTTACCCGGGAATATTGAAGACTCATGTTAAAAGGAAACCACCAGCTTTCATATGTTCTCATGTTCTGAGTAAGGAACTTAAACGTTAGCTTTTTTACATGGCACATATTGCACTTTTACTTTCTTCTCCAACACTTTGTATTTGCATTATTTAAACCAAATTGAAGATGTTTCATTATTTATTTGAGGGTAAATTTAATTTTTTGCTTATTATATAAAGTTTTCATTGTTCATTCAGTATTGTTGTAATGGATATAAATATATATAATAATCGGCCGATTTTAATTGGTATCAGCTTTTTTTTGGTCCTCCAATAATCGGTATCGGCGTTGAAAAGTCATAATCGGTCGACCTCTAGTGCATACGGCCCAGTACATCACCGGGGCCAAACTTCCTGCCATCCAGAACCTCTATACCAGGTGGCGTCAGGAATGCCCTAAAAATTGTCAGACTCCAGCCACCGTAGTCATAAACTTCTCTGTGCTACTGTACGGCAAGTGGTACCGGAGCACCAAGTCTAGGTCTGAACAGCTTCTACTCCCAATCTATAAGACTCCTGACCAGCTAATCAAATGGCTAACCAGACTATTTACATTGACCCCCTGTTCTACGCTGCTGCTACCCTCTGTTATTGTCTATGCATAGTCGCTTTAAAAACTCTACCTACATCTACATATTAGGGCATATGAGGTATGCGGTCGACACGCCCCTGCCTTGCACAGTCCTGTGACATCTTAATTGGGCCCCGCTTGATCATTGACTCTGTACCAAAAATTGTACCCCCTGTATAAAGCCCCGCATTCCATCTATTGTTTTTATCTCGTCCCGTGTTTTTACTGCTGCTCTTTAATTATTTGTTATTATCTCTTACTTAAAAAATAGTATTTTCTTAACTGCATTGTTGGTTAAGTAAGCATTTCACTAAGGTGAAACACCTGTTGTATTCGGCACATGTGATAAATACAATTTGATTTGAATGGCGGATTCTGATTTCGGAAGAATAGTGTGTGTCTTTATGTGTGTGTGTGTGTGTGTGTGTGTGTGTGTGTGTGTGTGTGTGTGTGTGTGTGTGTGTGTGTGTGTGTGTGTGTGTTGTATCTGTGTAATTTTTAGCATCTGCATGCATGGGTAATATAGATATTGCAGAGTATGAGAAGCCGTGACATTATCCTCCAGTCTGCTCTATAGGTTTCCATCCTCAACCACCAAAGCTGTTAACACGGGCAAAAGCCAAGGTTAATACTGTACATTCTAGCTCACGCCCCACCTCAGTCAATATTCATAAAGCTGGCAAACTCAGTAGAGAGGAACATGGAGAGTGGGACTCTGGGGAGTGCATCAATACAGTAGCAGGGATTGGGGAGAAGTTAAAAAAATATATAATAATTTAACACCCGATAGGTGTGCCCCTCCACGTGCAAAACACTCATACACGTTAAAACACACACAGACATTAAAACACCTCACATGAACACACACGCACATACATTAAACACACAGTCAGACCATAACCATTCCATTACATGTTGTTTTGTAAAGGTTCCTTAAAGGTTGAGTATGAAAGGCCTCATTAATATAGAAAACATTTGCCTTAAGGGGGACTGCTGCTGTTATCTTTGCCTTTGTTTTACAATGTTGCCTTTTAAGAATGCATTTTCTCCTCTGTATATACTGTACAGTGATGATAATACAATGGTTGTCTGGCAGACCATATCAGCCAAAGGGACTTAGTTCCTCAACATATTCAATACAGTATATTATGTAGTCCAATTCCCACTTGGACTGACAACTGATGCTTTGAAACCGGCCTTGGAAGTACAAAACGTTTATGCTTTTGGCATACACGATGAGTGGCAAAGGAATAGTCAGTATGGCCTATAGTACCTGGTCTGAGTACCAGTCTCTTTAGCTAACATTCCACTCATTGTCATCGCCAAAGAGACTACTCCTCCAGCTCATTAATGATAGAATGTTCATATTTGAAGATGATCCATGACATGGAGTACAGGGAGTGGGGTTAGCTAAAGAGACTGGTACCCAGGCTATATAGTACCTGCTTGTGACTGAATGTGCCGTCTCCTATTACCAAAGGTTACATGTGCTGGTCCTCTTCTCACAGCTGGTGGCTTAGAGACTATCATCCTGAATCTAGCCTGTTTTAGACTGCAGCATTAGCTGCGGTATCACAGGTCAGGCAATACTCCTCGTCGGTGTCTTCATTACACAGCAAATGATCAGAATATCCACGTGTTGGTTGGGAGGGTATACAGTGTACTTTTGATGTAGTTTTTTTTTTTTTATCCGAACATGGAATTACTGTATCTGCCTACTGTATTGAGCCATCCAATGGTCATGTAAACCAGAAGGTTTGATTTCTTTAGCGGCTTGTAGAACATGACATGAGGTCCGTGCCATGTGCCCATCTATCCAGGGATTCTATGTTGGACAGGACACTAAAGACACACGAGATGTCATGTCCACCCCTGCTAATGTCTGTTCCCCTCCCATGAGCCTCCCCTCTATGCTGTCAGTGCTCGCCTTGCCAGGAATGGCTGTGAGGGCTGCTCGTCAGCCTGAATACCGTATTTCGAAATACCATCAGTATGTTTTTCCAATACCATCAATATACATTTGAATGCTAGTACTTCTTAAATAAATACCTATAGTCAACTTGTGCACTAGATGAAGCAGATTACATTCAACATGATCTTTTATTATGAAGCTCACCGGTACAAGTTTGTACAATGTCCCTGTGCAGTTTATTTTTAGTAGAGGAAAGAGTGCCTCCTACTGGCCCTCCAACACCACTTCCAGCAGCATCAGGTCTCCCATCCAGGTACCATCCAGGACCAACCCTGCTTAGCTTCAGTGGCAAGCCAGCACTGGGATCCAGGCTGGTATGCTGTTGGCTATAAGATGTGCCAAATACATTTTATCCAGCTGGGTTTTGCTAACTTGCTAATTAGCTAACGTTAGCTTGCAAGATGAAACTTCCTGGTAACAGACAATCCCCTCCTGGATTAAGATCCCTGCTTTCTAATAATTGTCTGTGCTGCAAAACTGTTTTTTTTTGCGAGGATTGTGTAACTTTATGACCTGGGTTGTCTGTATTTAGTCGGTCTTCACATGCGCTCGTTAACATTTACCTAGCATCCGCTGTGAGGATTACTTAGTACTTGTTAGCATTTACCTAGCATCCGCTGTGAGGATTCCTTAGTACTTGTTAGCATTTACCTAGCATCCGCTGTGAGGATTCCTTAGTACTTGTTAGCATTTACCTAGCATCCGCTGTAAGGATTCCTTAGTACTTGTTAGCATTCTGGTGATGTTCGTTTGGCTTTTTTTTTTTTTTTTAAAGGAAAAAAAACGCCCCTTGTGCACTGCCGGTAATTCCGTATATCCCGGGATGGCACATAAGAAGGTATGGAAATCTGGAAACTGTTCAACTCTTGCTCCTAATGTCTTTTTATGTCCTCCAGCTAGTCCTATGCTGCTGCATCGTCTGAACGGCACATGTTAGGGGGTTTAGACTGTGGTGCTTTTGACCTCACACATGCAATACCAATCAGAAATTCCTATGCACCTACTGTACAATAATGGCGTCTTCTAACATTTTAATTTGTCACTTCGCGAGGCCTGTTGACAGGCCTGTAGGCTGCTCTCTGTGTGCAGGGCAACTTCTGTAATGTTTCCAATCTCACTCAAATCCCTGCGTCATCATATGCATGCCATCATGTTCCTCCTCCTCAACATCTGTGCTGCAAATATGATGTGTACAATGTGTCATAGCAGACGTCTCTGGAATGCATGATATCACTGTTTGCAATAGGAGTTCACACACATTACATATGAGGGACTGCATTTTTCAAGCAGATGGGCTGGACTTTAAAGCAACTAATACATGTTTGATTGGAAGCCCCCCCTGAGTTGAATGGACACCATTTTATATATATATATAAAAAAAATGAATGTGTGCAAAACAAGGTTCTTGTGTTTTGAAAAGCACTTGTGTAAAGAGATTGATCCCACTTGATGCAAACATAACAGGAGTCCCATCCAGTGACAAAGCAAAGGATTTGTGCAATCAGAGGAAATATGTAATGTCGCGCCTAATCATGCGCTTATCAGCGCTGTCAACTCCTCAGTTAAACAGCGTGCTTACTGATTAGGCATTTAGACAAGTACCACTGGCTTAATTTAAATGCACTGTGTACTGTATGCATACACCCACAAATGGTTCATTCACTCACACACATACACACCAACACATCCTTGTCTTTGTGTGCAATTTTGCCCCCCTTTCTCCGCCTCCCTTCTGGTAATGTTGGTCAAGTAGGAAATTCAGCTGGCTGGTGCTCATAAAGCATCCCCCCCCATCCATGCCCATAACACCCCATTAATCTTTTGGAGAGGCATTTGACCTTTCAAACTCAGACCTGTGGAACTTGCTCACACACACATGCGCACACAGTGCATACCCACTCAGAGTACACGCACGTCTACACACACACACACACACACACACACACACACACACACACACACACACACACCCTTACTCACTCCCTCACACACACCGGTGCATATTGAGCCACGGCTCACTCCCTCTGTTACAATAGGAAGGCTGTCTCCCCTCTCCTCCTCGGCAGTGTGGGTTTGACCAGTGACTTGGAAAATTGCCCGACCTTTTAATGCGCGGTTTCCTCTGCGATGAATAAATACATAAATCGCACGGCTGTGGCTCGATCGCTTTTACGACCTGCCCATCTCACCAACACCCCGCCAAAGAGCAGAGTAGATTCCTCTGAAGTGGCTACCCCCCCACCCGGAGACGGCTGTTCATAATGAAAGGGTCTTAGCCGTGGGGTCCTTGACGAGAGCAGTGTAGGTGGTGGAAGCCTGTAATGGGTTGAGTGGCAGGGGCACTGTAACCTGCCAGTATGGGCCCCTTAGTATTCAGTTGTTCAACAGAAGTACTGGAGAGGGAGGAGAGGGGGATGAAGAGAATATATTAAAGGGGGAGACGAGTAAGAGCGTGGGGGGGGATTAGAGGTGGGTGACTTGTCAGGGACCACACACACACACACACACACACACACACCATATGATTGAGCTGAAAGGCAAAGAAGGTCATTGTGTGTTACATTGCTGCTAGTGTGGAACCAGACGTGTGTCATAGTGTCATTGCTTTCTTTACCACCCTATGTTACAGATGTCTCTGAGTCAGTGGGGGTTTCTTAATATGCTACCGTGCCCCCGAGCACGCAAATTTGAGCAGCGACCGGTAGGCATAGGAGTGCAAATCAAAGTATGCGAAACGGAGCACGGAGGGCAGTTGTCAGATGCCTACTTCGTTTGTACACATTTCGATGCATCAACGCAAGCTGGGTCAGACGTTTACATACACTCAATTAGTATTTGGTAGCATTGCCTTTAAATTGTTTAACTTGGGTCAAACGTTTTGGGTAGCCTTCCACAAGCTTCCCACAATAAGTTGGGTGAATTTTGTCCCGTTCCTCCTGACAGAGCTGGTTTAACTGAGTCAGGTTTGTTCAGTTCATCACATGCTTTTTCAGTTCTGCCCACACATTTTCTATAGAATTTGAGGTCAGGGCTTTGTGATGGCCACTCCAATATCTTGACTTTGTTGAGATGGTGTTCTTCAGCTTGCAAGCCTCCCCCTTTTTCCTCCATACATAACGATGGTCATTATGGCCAAACAGTTCTACTTATGTTTCATCAGACCAGAGGACATTTCTCCAAAAAGTATGATCTTTGTCCCTATGTGCAGTTGCAAACTGTAGTCTGGCTTTTTTATGGTGGTTTTGGAGCAGTGGCTTCCTTGCTGAGTGACCTTTCAGGTTGTCGATATAGGACTCGTTTTACTTTTGTACCGGTTTGCTCCAGCATCTTCACAAGGTCCTTTGCTGTTGTTCTGGGATTGATTTGCACTTTTCTCACCAAAGTACATTAATCTCTAGGAGACAGAACGTGTCTCCTTCCTGAGCAGTATGACTGCTGCTTGGTCCCATGGTGTTTATACTTGCATTCTATTGTTTGTACAGATGAACGTGGCACCTTCAGGCGTTTGGAAATTGCTCCCAAGGATGAACCAGACTTTTTTTTCTGAGGTCTTGGCTGATTTTCCCATGATGTCAAGCTGAGTTTGAAGGTAGGCCTTGAAATACATCCACAGGTACACCTCCAATTGACTCAAATTATATCAACCAGAAGCTTCTAGAGCCATGACATAATTTTCTGGAATTTTCCAAGCTGTTTAAAGGCACAGTCAACTTAGTGTATGTACACTTCTGACCCACTGCAATTCTGCTGTAGTGAATTATAAGTTAAATAATTTGTCTTTAAACAATGGTTGGAAAAATTACTTGTGTCGTGCACAAAGTAGATGTCCTGATTGACTTGCCAAAACTAAAGTTTGTTAACAAGAAATTTGTGTAGTGGTTGAAAAATGAGTTTTAATGACTCCAACTTAAGTGTATGTAAACTTCAGACTTCAACTGTAGTTATCTTGTTTCTTGGTCGATGTAGTACAGCGTGCGAGTGCTTCTCAAATGTAACATTTTATGCTTTCCACATTCTCGTCCTCACAAAAACATACTCAAGAAAACGTCCTCGGAAAACAAACTTGGAGCATGAATGTGTGGAGCACGGTAGTATGCATATTGAGAAACATCCAGTGTCTTCACCACCGCAATAATCTTTGAAAGTGTTTTTTTTTTGCCTGTTGGTCTGTTTGCACACATCTAGCAGTGGGTTTATGGATTTGCTAATTGTGTGTGTGTGTGTGTGCGTGTGGACTAGCTGGTAGACTAGCTGGTAGTGATTGCAATCAGTGCAGCAGCAGATGATCAGGCTGTTTCAGATGGAACTGCTTTATTTCCAGTCAGTCATGTCAGTCAGCTGGATGACTCTCCCCAAAACAATTCACTAGCAGACCCACATTTATATGGTTTCTGTTTGGCTTGCTTTCAGCTTGGTTTACTCTAGGGCTTACTTTCAGCTTGGTTTACTCTTTGGCTTGCTTTCAGCTTGGTTTACTCTTTGGCTTGCTTTCAGCTTGGTTTACTCTTTGGCTTGCTTTCAGCTTGGTTTACTCTCTGGCTTGCTTTCAGCTTGGTTTACTCTCTGGCTTGCTTTCAGCTTGGTTTACTCTCTGGCTTGCTTTCAGCTTGGTTTACTCTCTGGCTTGCTTTCAGCTTGGTTTACTCTCTGGCTTGGTTTACTCTCTGGCTTGCTTTCAGCTTGGTTTACTCTTTGGCTTGCTTTCAGCTTGGTTTACTCGCTGGCTTGCTTTCAGCTTGGTTTACTCTCTGGCTTGCTTTCAGCTTGGTTTACTCTCTGGCTTGCTTTCAGCTTGGTTTACACTCTGGCTTGCTTTCAGCTTGATTTACACTCTCGCTTGGTTTACTCTCTGGCTTGCTTTCAGCTTGATTTACACTCTGGCTTGGTTTACTCTCTGGCTTGCTTTCAGCTTGATTTACACTCTGGCTTGGTTTACTCTCTGGCTTGCTTTCAGCTTGGTTTACTCTCTGGCTTGCTTTCAGCTTGGTTTACTCTCTGGCTTGCTTTCAGCTTGGTTTACTCTCTGGCTTGCTTTCAGCTTGGTTTACTCTCTGGCTTGCTTTCAGCTTGGTTTACACTCTGGCTTGCTTTCAGCTTGGTTTACTCTCTGGCTTGGTTTACTCTCTGGCTTGCTTTCAGCTTGGTTTACTCTTTGGCTTGCTTTCAGCTTGGTTTACTCGCTGGCTTGCTTTCAGCTTGGTTTACTCGCTGGCTTGCTTTCAGCTTGGTTTTACTCTGTGTATTAGGGCTGTGTTGCCCAATGTTGACCCAGTGATGCCAACAAAAATGATTGATCACTTGCACTGGCAAACCCAGCGTGATTGTAGAAGAGCGGAGGAGAGGAAAAACAAGAGGGGGAATTCCGCCAAATTCCTATGCACAGTTGATTCATTGGCGTCTTCCTGAACGGCACACACACGTGACACACACATAGAACTCCCTAAACCAGAGAACAAGCAGTGATTCCCACTGGCTGAAATGAGATTCATCCCAAAACGTGGGATATTCTTGTGTATTCTACAAAGTAGGTGACATGCATGGCCCTCAACTCACCTGTCTGTCGTTAACTCAACATACTATACTTTACTGTAGAAACACGCTGTGTGTATATTTCCAATTACATGCTGTTAGGTTCTTATTTTTCAGAGTAAATAACCTACGGACGCTAGAGAAGCTTTTTAACCAAGTTTATTCTTCCCAAAGGTTCTGTACAGCTGAAAACAGACAGTGAAACATTTTGGACATCACAGTTTATATACATCCCACTTAAGACACTCCCCTTTCTCTCCAATCCTTACATTTTATGGCTCTACATGAAGCTAATAAAGAGGGTAACAGGATTCCAAACATGTATTACTCTCTTAAGAGAATCTGACCTCAACCCCTCCTTCACCTAATCCACAGATGTCCATCTGTCTCCCCTGTATCAACACATCACTCTCCTCTCCTCCATCAAACAAAACACATTCCGAAGCCTTCTTCTTTCTTCTGAGAACCATTAACTTCTAACCATCCATCATAACCCATCATAATCATATCATTCATTTAATATCTCAATGTTCAAAGTTTAGCCGATTCCAACAATGCATATAAAGGATGCGCTTGAGGCTCATAAGGCGCGGCGCACACACACACACAGACTTCTTGTGGTAATCTAACATTGAAAGTAAGAAATATATGTTTTAAATGTCAAATATTTAAATGTTATGTCCTACCTAATTCTCTTCATTATATGTCTGTCCACCAGCCTCCCTCTAGCCTTAAGCAGAAACACAGCACTGTAGCCATGGTTATTAGATGCCAAAGATGCATGAAGGGAAAATTTGTCTGTGTTTACGCTAAAGTTGCATGAGGGGAGAATAAGTCCGCCGCTGGAGCAGCAAGAGCAAGGTATGTCAGACCTATATCTATCCTACCATGCCTTTCTAAGGTCTTCGAAAGCAAAGTCAACAAACAGATTACCGACCATTTCGAATCTCACCATACCTTCTCTGCTATGCAATCTGGTTTCAGAGCTGGTCATGGGTGCACCTCAGCCACGCTCAAGGTCCTAAACGATATCTTAACCGCCATCGATAATAAACATTACTGTGCAGCCTTATTCATTGATCTGGCCAAGGCTTTCGACTCTGTCAATCACCACATCCTCATCGGCAGACTCGACAGCCTTGGTTTCTCAAATGATTGCCTCGCCTGGTTCACCAACTACTTCTCTGACAGAGTTCAGTGTGTCAAATTGGAGGGTCTGCTGTCCGGACCTCTGGCAGTCTCTATGGGGGTGCCACAGGGTTTAATTCTTGGACCGACTCTCTTCTCTGTTATACATCAATGAGGTCGCTCTTGCTGCTGGTGAGTCTCTGATCCACCTCTACGCAGACGACACCATTTTGTATACTTCCGGCCCTTCTTTGGACACCGTGTTAACAACCCTCCAGGCAAGCTTCAATGCCATACAACTCTCCTTCCGTGGCCTCCAATTGCTCTTAAATAGAAGTAAAACTAAATGCATGCTCTTCAACCGATCGCTACCTGCACCTACCCGCCTGTCCAACATCACTACTCTGGACGGCTCTGACTTAGAATACGTGGACAACTACAAATACTTAGGTGTCTGGTTAGACTGTAAACTCTCCTTCCAGACCCATATCAAACATCTCCAATCCAAAGTTAAATCTAGAATTGGCTTCCTATTTCGCAACAAAGCATCCTTCACTCATGGTGCCAAACATACCCTTGTAAAACTGACCATCCTACCAATCCTTGACTTTGGCGATGTCATTTACAAAATAGCCTCCAATACCCTACTCAACAAATTGGATGCAGTCTATCACAGTGCAATCCGTTTTGTCACCAAAGCCCCATACACTACCCACCATTGCGACCTGTATGCTCTCGTTGGCTGGCCCTCGCTTCATACTCGTCGCCAAACCCACTGGCTCCATGTCATCTACAAGACCCTGCTAGGTAAAGTCCCCCTTATCTCAGCTCGCTGGTCACCATAGCATCTCCCACCTGTAGCACACGCTCCAGCAGGTATATCTCTCTAGTCACCCCCAAAACCAATTCTTTCTTTGGCCGCCTCTCCTTCCAGTTCTCTGCTGCCAATGACTGGAACGAACCACAAACATCTCTGAAACTGGAAACACTTATCTCCCTCACTAGCTTTAAGCACCAACTGTCAGAGCAGCTCACAGATTACTGCACCTGTACATAGCCCACCTATAATTTAGCCCAAACAACTACCTCTTTCCCAACTGTATTTAATTAATTAATTTTGCTCCTTTGCACCACATTATTTTTATTTCTACTTTGCACATTCTTCCATTGCAAATCTACCATTCCAGTGTTTTACTTGCTATATTGTATTTACTTTGCCACCATGGCCTTTTTTTTGCCTTTACCTCCCTTCTCACCTAATTTGCTCACATCGTATATAGACTTGTTTATACTGTATTATTGACTGTATGTTTGTTTTACTCCATGTGTAACTCTGTGTCGTTGTATGTGTCAACTGCTTTGCTTTATCTTGGCCAGGTCGCAATTGTAAATGAGAACTTGTTCTCAACTTGCCTACCTGGTTAAATAAAGGTGAAATTATTATAATATTTTTTTTTTGAAATGTCTCTAGTTATTGACTCTCCCTGCGTGTATTGTGTTGTCTTACCGTGTCAGTGTTTTCTTTGGTTTTCATGCTGTTTGCAGGGTCTGTGTGTGTGTGTATTTGGCCAGTCTCACGTGGAAAAATTGGTCTTGCAATGGCAGGATTGTGAGTTCGATTCCCAGGACCACTCATACAAAAAAATGGCTGCACCCATGATTTGGAAGTGGCTTTGGACAGAAGTGTCTGCCAAATTATAGATATTATTATGGCTATTTATGATGTAGTCAGGGCTCTTGTAGGAGATGGTGGTGGCATATTCAGTGAGTCTAGGTGTCTGAGTGTGTGGTTGCACTTGTGTTTGCGTTCAATATTCTGTGGAGCTACTGTAGATCGTGTTTGTGTGTGTGTGGTGCACTGAGGGGTAGGGATGTAATGTGTGGTCAGATGGTCAGAGGGTGAGGTGGCTGCTCGTCTCTCCTGGGCAGATGGGGCCAACGCAGGAAGTGCCAGCTCCTCTCCTTCCTTCAGTCACCAATACTACTGCCATGACAATCACAGCCAGGATGCGCATGCACAATTGTGCAAAGACATGACAACACACAGTAGTTCTACAGGCACACTTCCTCTGAGTTCTCTCCGTCTCTGAATGTCTCGTCCCCCACCTGTCTGTCTGTGTGTCTGGCATACTCGCCCTCTCTGTCTGTCTTTTAAAGGGATACTTTGAGATTTTTGTCAATAAGTCCCTTTATCAACTTCCCCCTAGTTGGATGAACTCATGGACACCATGCTAGCGGTTACCATAGCCTTCTAGTCATTGTGCTAACGCTAGTTAGCAGTATCCTTCAAAGACATAAAAATGGTAACCACGAGATCATCTGACTGGGATGTTTTATAAAGGGCTTCATTGCCAAAATCCCAAAGTATCCCTTTAACACCCACGCAGACCTCTTCTGCCTAGTGAATTACTTTCTCCCCTTTGGAGTTATTTTGTCTCAAGTTGGAGTCTCCTTGAGTTGACCTTCAGAGCCACAGCTCATTAGCCCGCCACAAAGGCAGTGGAGTGGTAATTCAACAGTAACAAAGCCCACTCCTCCACCCCAGACACAATGACAGACAACACACTCTGCGAGGAGCCATTGACATTCTGCCAGGTTGGCAGGCATCAGTGGAGAGACACAAAACATCAACTATATCTTCAGGCAAACTGCAAAAGAAGCACAATTGAAATTGATAAAAAACCAAAGGCCGCAGATGACAACTGGTTTGATGCAGGTTGTAAACTTTCAAGGAATGAACTTAGAACACTATCCAACCAAAAGCACAGAGACTCAAATAATGGTGAATTACGCCTTCATTACTGTGAGACTTTAAAACTATATAAACGTAACACTCCGAACCAAAAAAATCACAGTACAACAGCAAGCAGCTGACAGTAATTGAGGAGTCCATAAACACACACAAGTTCTGGCAAAATTGGAAGAAAAAAACATCTAAATAATCTGAATTAGCGATACAAAATGGTGACATATGGACGACCCATTTTAAAACACTCTACAACAACGTTCAAATTGACACAAACGCAGAACAACGGCAAATTCATGAAGTTGAATGGATTAGAACAAGCTATAAAGGACAATCAAAATCCATTGGACTCTCCAATTACTGATCATTAGCTCTATAAGACACTTCCGGCTCTCAAATGTAAAAAGGCATGCGGACCTGATGGCATCCTAAATTATTTAAATTGGCAATATTAATGTTTTTAATTGGCTTGTTTTAAAAACTGTTTAATCTGATCCTGAGTGTAGGTTATTTCCCTGACATCTGGATTCAAGGACTCATAACCCCAATCTTTAAGAATGGCGACAAAATTCGACCCTAACAATTAGAGGCATTTGTGTGAACAGTAACCTGGGGAAGGTTTTCTGTAGTATTGTAAATGTAACAAGCACAATGTCTTGAGTAAAAGCCCAATTGGATTTATACCAAAACATCGCACGACTAATCATATTTACACCCTACACACCCTGATAGATAAACATGTCCACCAAAATACGCTTGCTTTATCGACTTCCAAAAAGCATTTGATTCTATTTGGCATGCAGGACTGTTCTACAAAAGTTATTGAAAGTGGTGTAGGGGGTAAAACATGACATAATTAAATCAATGTATACTGGCAATATGTGCAGCATTAAAATTGGTAAGAAAAAAACAGAATTCTTTAACCAGGGTTGCAATCTGAGCCCTGCACTCTTCAATATTTACATCAACGAATTGGCCACTATTCTAGAAAATTCCTCAGCCCCTGGTGTTAGTCTCCACAATTCAGAAGTTAAATGCCTTCTCTTCGTAGATGACCTGTGCCTGCTGTCAACCACAGCACTTGGCCTACAGCAGAGCCTGGACCTGCTAGAGCAGTACTGCCAGACCTGGGCCCTGGCAGTAAACCCCCAAAATACTAAAATAATGATTTTCCAGAGAAGATCCAGATCTCAGGGAATTAGACCAAAGTTCTCAATTGGTACAAAATATATAGAGTACTGCACACACTACAATTACTTAGGTTTAAAAATAAGCTCAACTGGACACCTTAATGAGGCAGTGAATGAGCTGAGAGAGAGAAAGCACGCAGGGCATTCTACGCCATTAAAAAGCTAATTCAAATTGAAATACCTATTAAAATTTGGCTAAAACGAATTGAATATGTCATTGAACCAATTGCAATTTATGGCAGTGAGGTGTGGGGTCCACTTGCAAAACAAGATTTAATCAAATGGGACAAACCCCATTGAAACCCTGCATGCAGAGTTCTGTAAGATTCTCCTACATGTCCAAATAATGCATGCAGGGTAGAATTAGGCCAATATCCACTAATAATAAAAACTCAAAAGAACAATTCCGTTTTGGAAACATCTCCAACATCTCATATCATTACCAAGCCCTGCAATGCCAAGAGCTGAGCAAAGAAAATAGTCCCCTCATCCAGCTGGTCCTGGGGCTGAGTTCACAAACCTGTCCTACTAACCCACTGAAGCCTCAGGACCAGAACATCCAATCAATCAGGATAAACCAAATTACAAAACAAAACTATATTGCTTATTGGGAAACACAAGCACAAAGCAAAATGCAGTCCTATCTGGCCCTAAATCGACAGTACACCATGGCTAAATATAAGGGTAGACACGGGAAAAACCTGGCTCCCTGTAGAGGAAAGGCTGTGCAACCACTGCACAACAGCAGAACCTGAGACGGAGCTGCATTTCCTGCCAACATGTCAAATATAAAACAATTAGTGTCGTTTTCCCAAATTTGAAACTCTTCAAGGTTTCAAAGACCTCTCTGATGAGAGAAGGCTACCCGTCCTGTTGGGAGAGGACGCAGAGAGCTGTGGGTTGGCAGCGCAATACATTACTGCCTGCCATAAGTTGAGGGACAGTGTCTGACAGACCAATCAACCTGCACATGTCCTCTACTGTATGCTTATTGTTGAATGTATGGTTATTTTGACCCTTGGTTACTGTTGTCCCGTTGACAATTTTGATTCTCATTTTAATTAATTTTTTATATTGTAAATATCCAAAATAAGCTTTGGCAATATGTACATTATGTCATGCCAATAAAGCGAATTGAATTGAGAGAGGGAGCGAGAGTGTGTGCATATCTGTGTGTTTCAGAGAAACTAACCTCAGAAAACCTGGGGCTACTGAACACATAACGATATGTTTGTATCCCCACTCTGTGGTAAAATGCTCCAGAGTTGAAGACGTTCAGTAGCTCCAGGTTTTCTGATCCAGCAGCCTGTGATGCTAATGCAGCCGTGTTTGTGTGTGAATGAGCAGTGTTTAGTGTGGCTTCACGGGCCTGCAGAGGAGGACCACAACACACACACACACACACACACACACACACACACACACACACCAGCACTGAGTCACAGGACCAGTACCATCCACATCCATTCATTACCATTTTTTACCTTGTCAGCTCGGGGATTCGATCTAGCAACCTTTCGGTTACTGGCCCAACGTTCTAACCACTAGACTACCTGCCATTGTTACACTACAACTGCCAGGGAGAAGGAAAAATGTCCAAAAGTTTAAATAAAAAACATGAAAAAAGCATAACGACAGTGTCACTCTCTCACTCTCACTCTCACACACACACTGAGAGAGAGAAGAGTGCCCCGTGCGCGTCCTCTGCTGGGCTGAACACAGAACATGATTCCTCTTGTCAACACGCCCCACCACAAAACCCTACACCCTCCGCAGGAAACGCTTCAGCACAACAAGCCAACCGGGCCGTTGCGTCCAACACAAGCTGAGACGAAGTGCCTAGTTAAAGTTCAGGCTGGGTTCCAGTACTTCTCCCACGGCCCTCAAATATTGCCTTCTAACTTGAAGCATCCTGATCTTGCAGATCTGGGCGGAAGTTGTAGCAGCCAGGGGAGATTTGGATTGGAATCCAGCCTAGAAGTCTACTGTACTCATCGATCTACAGCAACCCCCGTCGCATTCTTGCTTGCTTTGCTTCATGTCAACCCTGCACGCACACACACACACTTCTCCACTTTATAACAACAAGGAAACCGGTACTGTTATCTGCAGGCTGAAATCTGTGGGAAAAAAATGGAAGTTTTGCATTTTAATTCTCTCTCAATCATGCGTGTGTTTGGTGTCGTCTGAAATTGCCTCCTGTTTTTCCCTCTTCTGTATTTATAGAGGCGCTCTGAGGCAAGCCTTGCATTCCAATCTGCCTGTTTCGACAGTATGTGGAGATGCGCTCTCTCTCTCTCTCTCTCTCTCTCTCTCTCCTGGTCCCTCTCTCCAGCCCCCCTCTCTTTCTCTCCTGGTCCCTCTCTCCAGCCCCCCCCTCTCTTTCTCTCCTGGTCCCTCTCTCCAGCCCCCCCTCTCTTTCTCTCCTGGTCCCTCTCTTTCTCTGCTGGTCCTTCTCTCCTGGTCCCTCTCTCTTTCTCTCCTGGTCCCTCTCTCTTTCTCTCCTGGTCCCTCTCTCTTTCTCTCCTGGTCCCTCTCTCTTTCTCTCCTGGTCCCTCTCTCTCCTGCCCCCCTCTCTTTCTCTCCTGGTCCCTCTCTCCAGCCCCCTCTCTTTCTCTCCTGGTCCCTCTCTTTCTCTGCTGGTCCTTCTCTCCTGGTCCCTCTCTCTTTCTCTCCTGGTCCCCTCTCTTTCTCTCCTGGTCCCTCTCTCTTTCTCTCCTGGTCCCTCTCTCTTTCTCTCCTGGTCCCTCTCTCCAGCCCCCCTCTCTTTCTCTCCTGGTCCCTCTCTCCAGCCCCCCTCTCTTTCTCTCCTGGTCCCTCTCTTTCTCTGCTGGTCCTTCTCTCCTGGTCCCTCTCTCTTTCTCTCCTGGTCCCTCTCTCTTTCTCTGCTGGTCCCTCTCTCCAGCCTCCCCTCTCTTTCTCTCCTGGTCCCTCTCTCCAGCCCCCCTCTCTTTCTCTCCTGGTCCCTCTCTCCAGCCCCCCTCTCTTTCTCTCCTGGTCCCTCTCTCCTGGTCCCTCTCTCCAGTCCCCCTCTCTTTCTCTCCTGGTCCCCCTCTCCAGCCCCCCTCTCTTTCTCTCCTGGTCCCTCTCTCCTGGTCCCTCTCTCCAGCCCCCTCTCTCTTTCTCTCCTGTCCCCCTCTCTTTCTCTCCTGGTCCCCCTCTCCAGCCTCCCCTCTCTTTCTCTCCTGGTCCCTCTTTCTCTCCTGGTCCCTCTCTCCAGCCCCCCTCTCTTTCTCTCATGGTCCCTCTCTCCAGCCTCCCCTCTCTTTCTCTCCTGGTCCCTCTCTCTTTCTCTCCTGGTCCCTCTCTCCAGCCCCCTCTCTTTCTCTCCTGGTCCCTCTCTCCAGCCCCCTCTCTTTCTCTCCTGGTCCCTCTCTCCAGCCCCCTCTCTCTTTCTCTCCTGGTCCCTCTCTCCAGCCCCCCCTCTCTTTCTCTCCTGGTCCCTCTCCCCTCTCTCAATCTTTTTTGTGGCTGCCAGGGGAATTTAATAAGCACATATTTCTTTAGTGATGCCATATTGCCACAGAATGAGCTCTGATGCCGCCGTAGTCACTGACCTTCCCTCCATTCTCTCTGATATACCCAGCAGATATACATGACCATAAGATCATTCTGGCAGATGCAGGGCCTTCAGAGCAAACCAACATGTCATACACGTATGCCTGGGTTAGAGTGAAGCCGCCTCCCAATCCATTGAGTTTACCTTCTACGGTATCAATATCTATTGTACTATCATATGTAGGTTGAGGCGAAAACCGCTCTGCATGAAATGGATTTGTTTCGATGTGCCAAATCGGCCGTGACGTTGGCTGATGCATAGGCGGCATTGCTTTTACACTTCTTTCGCGCGTACGTGTTCACATTTTGTGCTCCGTCCCATCAAATTGGCTCCATTTCTTTGTATGGGTGGCCCCAGCTAGAAACAAACCCAGAACCCTCTACTGACTAAGCCACAGGACTTTGGGTCAGGCCTTTTTTAGAATCTACAACGTTCATTCCCAGCTCCCTTCGTCTGCATCTGATAGAAAGATCTGAAAAGGAGCCAGGTTTTAGCCTGCTGTGATTTCACAAGAGCCCTTCCCTCCTCGTTCAGACCACATCGGAGGGCTGTATTAAAGCCTAGAAATAGAATGTCGACTCATCCGTCCTCATTGTGGTCTCTCTCTCTCCCCTGGTAATTGGCTCTAAATGACATGGTTGACATTTTGAATGCGCCATTGACTGGCAATGTGTCTGATGCCAGACACACACACACACACACACACACACACACACACACACACACACACACACACACACACACACACACACACACACACACACACACACACACACACACACACACACACACACAGCCACCTAGCATGCCTGGCCTGGTCTTAGTCACTCTCTCATATCCATGTATACTGTAATAGGTACCTACAATAGAGGCGTACTCAAATGACCCATTCACTCTATTTGGCTCAGGGATGGAGATTTGCGTAATAGCCTTTAGGCAGAGGACCATGCTGAAAACAAGCTGGTGCATATGTTAATCAACGAGCTGCGTTATATGCATGAGGCATTACCAGTGAGATGCACACATGCATTACTAAAGCCCCTACATCCCTTTCATCCCTCTCATTTGCTTCCTATGTTTGTCGATTTTGGTCGACACAAACCCTGGCATCAACGGTAGAGCCCCTCGGCTGTGGTTGACCTCTGACCCCTGGATAACGACGGGTCAATAGGAGTTGTCAAGAGGGCATTGGAGGGCAGCCACACCTGACCCTTAACCCCTACGGGGCCAGGAAGTCAACCAGTGCCCTTGAAATTATCATGCTGTTGGGACTGACCTGTGACCTATAGAGGAAGTTGATTTACATATAGTGGAGAGGTGATGTGGTAAAGAACACATAGGAGCCATAAGAAGGTAAAATACTAGGGCCATTCTGTTTGTCTTATAGGAATATAACAACATGTTTGATGTACAGTTCTATAGAAATATACCCCAATGTGGGGGTGGGAAATGGCTCCCTAGGCATAGCCAAGTATATAATACAAAACGTGACTGTCTGTTGACTAGGCTCGTATATGTCGAACAGAATGGCAGCAATGATATTTCATGCCGACGTTCCGTTCCTCGTATGGAAATCTACTGTATAAGTGATCAGAAAACAAGCATGTCGACATGACTATAATTATCCAGACCATCTGGAGTAGCTATGACAGTTTTGTACATGAATGTGGTGGACTCGGAGGAAACCGAATCTACTCGTCGCTGTCATCGGAGCCGTTGTGTTAATGTGTGTCTCTAGGGTGTCGCAGGCATTTCACAAGTGGGAAGTAGGAGTGTTGTGAGAGTGACTTCGTGTGCCGCTGACTCCGTGGAAGGTGTTATTGTGGTCATTTGGCAGTTAATTTGATCTGAAGCCTCTTACTATGAGCACGGTGGCTAGTCAGTATAGTATTTGTGGCCTGTGTGGGAATAAAGCCCACAACCGTGGCACTACCAGCACTACACTCCAACCCAACGGAGCTACTGGAACCTCTGTTGGAGCCTTCCCTTGAACCAGCCTGCTCCAGAACTTTGGCGAATACAAAGTCTTTTCTTGAAACCTCCCGCTTTGGGGGCTGGACGTGTGTCGGCGTGTGGCTACATGTGTAATCTATGAGCAGAATGAGTGGATCTCACACACACACACACGGCTGCATGAGAGAGGGAGCAATAACCTGCTGCACGGATCTGCACATTTTGTGCCGTATTAAGCCTTTTTCAGAGGGGGGTTGTACAAAAAGTTGTACAAAAGTACCTGAGAATCGAATATTTATGCAACTTAGCAGACACTTAGTAATGCAGGCATACATGTTGAGACCTTTGCATAAGTAGGAGAAATGAGCTATTTTGAGCAATATTACCGAAATTAATATCGTTCCATTATCTGGCCCCAGATAAGCAAATGAACAATTGACGGAGAAATTAAATGAGACTATCCGCACAACCAGGATTTGTGGGTGTTGACAGTCAATGGTGCGAAAACTTGGTGCCTCCCTGGGGATTATGTGTGTGCGTGCGTGTTTGGTGTGTGTGTGTCGGCTTGTTTGCCTGGAGGGAGGCAGAGAGTCCTCAGTCGGTTGTAGAGTGCCTTATCTCTCATTAGACAAGCGCTTTGATTCCATTAATTACTGACGTGCTGTTTGAGGTTCCAACCCAACCGGAAATTGAATCACTCAAATGATTTATTTTTTTGCCTCGACTCCCTTGTGTGTGTTGGTGTGTTTTCCGTGCAGTTGTTTGAGTGGTAGGCATCTACGGTTGGTGTGTTTGTGTGTTTTCTGTGCAGTTGTTTGAGTGGTAGGCATCTACGGTTGGTGTGTTTGTGTGTTTTCCGTGCAGTTGTTTGAGTGGTAGGCATCTACGGTTGGTGTGTTTGTGTGTTTTCCTTGCAGTTGTTTGTGGCAGGCATCTACGGTTGGTGTGTTTGTGTGTTTTCCTTGCAGTTGTTTGAGTGGTAGGCATCTACGGTTGGTGTGTTTGTGTTTTCCTTGCAGTTGTTTGAGTGGTAGGCATCTACGGTTGGTGTGTTTGTGTTTGTGTGTTTTCCTTGCAGTTGTTTGAGTGGTAGGCATCTACGGTTGGTGTGTTTGTGTTTGTGTGTTTTCCTTGCAGTTGTTTGAGTGGCAGGCATCTACGGTTGGTGTGTTTTCCGTGCAGTTGTTTGAGTGGCAGGCATTTACGGTTGGTGTGTTGTGGTGATTCTTCCTGGACTTTGGACACATTTCCCTTTTCCATGTTGTCGTTGTGGGATGAATTACAGTCCTGTCCTGGAGTCTTTATTCTCCTGGAACGTTTGTGCTGATGAGGCTTCACTCTGATCTCGTTGAGTCAGTCCACAGTGGAGTTGATCAGTGGAGTCTCCTGTGGCGGAGGGGTGAATACTTCCATCTGGCCAACAGCACCCGGGGTGTTTAGGGGTTCTGAGACTACGCGCCTACGCACACACTCACCCTCTGCCTCTACCCATTACACTGCTGAGCTCATCTGATTTGTTCTGTCTCTGGAGCCGAGCATCGTGTGTGTGTGTTATGTATTTAGAGCCCTGCTCCCGTCATTGTCCTTCACTACATTTTACACAGACTTGTTTCAACGCAGACCGATGGCTTTTCTAGCCTATCGACTCGCCCAGCTGTCTTTCTACACCGGGGCTAGTTATGTTTCCTATTGATTGATTGGCTGTCAGCCCTATTGACCCGGGCTGGTCGCAGTGCTGCGTATTGACTGACTCCCTCGCCGCACGCCTCCGCACTTCCTATCGGCGTTCGTCCCCCTTGCCATCGTTCATCAATGGAATGAAGTTCAATGCATCTGATCATGCCCCCCCCCCCCCTCCATATCCTTTCCCCCCATCCTCTATCCTAACCCTTTCTCCCTCTATGGGTTGTAATGGGAAGCCCTGTATTGGCTGGTGCCTTTGTTTCCTTTTGAGCAGAGCATACCAACCTGCTGGTTGTGTTGTTGGTACAGCACATCATAGCAGCACATGCAGCAGCAGTCTGCTTCTACTGTCTGTGAAGGCTGCTCTGAAAGAATAATGAAATAAAAGTGTGTGTGTGTGTGTGTGTGTGTGTGTGTTGTGTGTGTGTGTGTGTGTGTGTGTGTGTGTGTGTGTGTGTGTGTGTGTGTGTGTGTGTGTGTGTGTGTGTGTGTGTAATATGAGCGTTTGCATTAGTTGAATATGTAGGCTGGGTGGGTGGATTGTATCCCAATGGATTGTGGTTGGATTGTATCCCAGGGGCAGAATTGCTGCTGACCCGAATAAGCAGGAAAAAGTTGTACAAAGCTTTTTATTGGAATGATGTCTTGTCTGTCTGAACCTTGACTTGAGCAGGGTTGCAGGTGCTATTCAGTCAGCTGTCTGTGAACAGAGGGGGAAAGGGGGGGGGTAGGTAGAGACGGTCTAATTTAATCTAAAGTGGATTCTTAAATTGAATGAATGAGATGGAAAACAAAGTCAGCACAAAGCTTGGAGCTGGTTTCACTTATGTAACCACTCTGCATTCTTGACTCATTAATAAGGGAGAGGAGAACGTTATAGGGGAGGAAGTTAGTGAGGGAGAGCAGGGGGGGGGGGGTTGGCAAGAGGGGGGCGAGCGAGGAAGACTAGAGAACTGGGGTAGAGGGAAAGGAGAGGGTAGGGGGCGAAGGAGAGATGCAGAGAGGGTAAGCGAGGGTACAAAGGTGAGCATGAAAATGAGGGGGAAAAGTGATTAAGAGAGTACGGGTGTCACACACTACCAACCCTAACAGACAAACACTCTTTCTCTCTGAGACGCTAGCAGCCTAAGTTTCTCCTCTCCTCCTCCAATAGCATCGGAACATGCTGCCTCTCTGTCCGGTTAAATAATGCATCATTCTGCTCGGCTGGGCCTGTATGGAAATGGAAGGCACCACACCAGCGATACAGCCTCAATAATGCAGCAGTCATCTGAAAGGGTTATCGGGTCCTCTCATCCAGAAAAAGCTGCCCCAACACTCGCCACCGCAACGCTATGCTGCTGCCTTTTTGCAAACAACAAACGGGACACCCAGAACAAAAAGGTTAAGTCTCCCGGTTGGCACTGCGACAAGGGAGCCTGAAGGCGTCCGCATGTTTCCCAGCTGAAACGGTTCCTAGCCGTTTTGTGTGTGTATTATGACGCCGGTCTTTGTGGTCATTCAACGAGAGACGACTCGTTTTCATACACACACTTTTTGGGGGGGGGGGGTTTGTTTGCACATGGGTACTTATGAGCACCGCCTCAACATGTGGGCTGAAATATGCCACGGTTGTATGCATTTGTGCCCTCTGCACTGCAGACATGTCAGAATGCATCTCTCTTCATACGCATGCGATGCATCAAATATGCAACATTTTATAGGTTAACCTTCGCCTCTGCACTTTTTCTCCCGTGTCTAGCCATTACCCCAGTAGCACTCAAAGTTCTGTTCTCTCTCTCTCTCTCTCTCTCTCTCTCTCTCTCTCTCTCTCTCTCTCTCTCTCTCTCTCTCTCTCTCTCTCTCTCTCTCTCTCTCTCTCTCTCTCTTTCTTTCTTTCTTTCTTTCTTCTTTCTTTCTTTCTTTCTCTCTCTTTCGTTCTCTCTTCATTCTTTCTCTCATTCAGTGCCTCAGAGCTCTAGCCAGAGCCAGGGGCATCCCTCCTCTGGGACTCTCTGTCTTTCTCTCTGAAGCCAGGCCATTTCTACACTAAACTGGATACATCTCTCTCTGGATCTCTCTCCTCTCTAACTCTTTGGAAAGTACATCTATTGGCCATTTTAATCTCTCGGACATTTTAAACTCTTGTTGGAGACCACATTGGAGACCATCTGGACTCTCTTTCTCTCAACTCTCTGTGGATCTTTCTCTCTATTTCTGCCTCTCTTTCTCCTTTCAAGTTGCCACCTTCTCTCTTCTCTCCCCCTCTTTCCCTCTTTCTTCTTTCTCTCCTGGCTCTCTCTCTCTTTCTCTTTCTCTCTTTCTCTCTCTCTCTTTCTCTCTTTAGAGGTTATCTCTCTCTCTTTCTCTTTCTCTCTTTCTCTCTCTCTCTTTCTCTCTCTCTCTTTCTCTCTTTCTCTCTTTCTCTTTCTCTTCATTTTCTCTCTCTCTCTCTTCATTTCTCTCTTTCTCTTCTCTTTCTCTCTCTCTCATCTCTTTCTTCTCTTTCTCTTTCTCTTCATTTTTCTCTCTCTCTCTCTTCATTTCTCTCTCTCTCTCTCTTCATTTCTCTCTCTCTCTCTCTTCATTTCTCTCTCTCTTCATTTCTCTCTCTCTCTCTCTTCATTTCTCTCTCTCTCTTCATTTCTCTCTCTCTCTTCATTTCTCTCTCTCTCTTCATTTCTCTCTCTCTGTTATGTAAGCACATCCAGTGCCTCAGAGCACCTAGCCAGAGCCAGGGGCATCCCTCCCCTCTGGGACTCCCTGTCCTCCCTCTGAAGCCAGGCCATTACTACACTAGACTGGATACATCTCTGTCTGGATCTCTCTCCTACTAACTCTGTTGGAAAGTACATCTATTGGCCATTTTAATCTGTAACGGACATTTTAAACTCAGTTGTTGGAGACCATGCTGGACTCCTCATAGTCTCCAACAGCACTGTGGATGATTTAGACTGTCTATTTCTGCCTCTGCGTTCTACCCAAGTTGCCACCTTAGTGTGACCCCCCCACCCCATATTAGTTCTGGGCGCCCTGGCACAGGGGCATAGCTCTGGTTTATAATGGAGTCCATCCATAGATACCTGGGAGGCTGTCTCCTAGAGGTTATCCCAGAAATTAAACCTGGCACCCCTCTCCTCCTCGCTTCCTTGACTGAATCACCTCCAGACATTCAATTACTTCCCTTTTAAGAATTCCCCTCCCAAAGGGAAAAAAAGCATATGTCTTTCAAAAAGGGAAAAGAGACTATTTCTGCTTAGACATTTGCTGCATTTTTTTCCCAGTCCTATTCTTAACACTTAACACTCTCCTCCCTTTCTCTCCCTCTCCTCCCTTTCTCTCCCTCTCCGCCCTCCTCCCTTTCTCTCCCTCTCCGCCCTCCTCCCTTTCTCTCCCTCTCCGCCCTCCTCCCTTTCTCTCCCTCTCCGCCCTCCTCCCTTTCTCTCCCCTCTCCGCCCTCCTCCCTTTCTCTCCCCTCTCCGCCCTCCTCCCTTTCTCTCCCCTCTCCGCCCTCCTCCCTTTCTCTCCACTCTCCGCCCTCCTCCCTTTCTCTCCCTCTCCGCTCTCCGCCCTCCTCCCTTTCTCTTCCTCTCCGCCCTCCTCCCTTTCTCTCCCCTCTCCGCCCTCCTCCCTTTCTCTCCCTCTCCGCCCTCCTCCCTTTCTCTCCCTTTCTCTCCCTTTTCTCTCCGCCCTCCTCCCTTTCTCTCCCTCTCCGCCCTCCTCCCTTTCTCTCCCTCTCCGCCCTCCTCCCTTTCTCTCCCTCTCCGCCCTCCTCCCTTTCTCTCCCTCTCCGCCCTCCTCCCTTTCTCTCCGCCCTCCTCCCTTTCTCTCCCCCTCCGCCTCTCCCCTCCCTTCTCTCTCTCCCCTCTCCGCCCTCCTCCTTTTCTCTCCCCTCTCCGCCCTCCTCCCTTTCTCTCCCCTCTCTGCCCTCCTCCCTTTCTCTCCCCTCCTCCCTTTCTCTCTCCCCTCCTCCCTTTCTCTCCGCCCTCCTCCCTTTCTCTCCCTCTCCCCTCTCCGCCCTCCTCCCTTTCTCTCCCTCTCCGCCCTCCTCCCTTTCTCTCCCCTCTCCGCCCTCCTCCCTTTCTCTCCCCTCTCCGCCCTCCTCCCTTTCTCTCCCTCTCCGCTCTCCTCCCTTTCTCTTCCTCTCCGCCCTCCGCCCTCCTCCCTTTCTCTTCCTCTCCGCCCTCCTCCCTTTCTCTCCGCCCTCCGCCCTCCTCCCTTTCTCTCCCCTCTCCGCCCTCCTCCCTTTCTCTCCCTCTCCGCCCTCCTCCCTCTCCGCCCTCCTCCCTCTCCGCCCTCCTCCCTTTCTCTCCCCTCTCCGCCCTTTCTCTCCCTCTCCGCCCTTTCTCTCCCCTCTCCGCCCTTTCTCTCCCTCTCCGCCCTTTCTCTCCCTCTCCGCCCTTTCTCTCCCTCTCCGCCCTTTCTCTCCCTCTCCGCCCTTTCTCTCCCTCTCCGCCCTTTCTCTCCCTCTCCGCCCTTTCTCTCCCCCTCCTCCCTTTCTCTCCCTCTCCGCCCTCCTCCCTTTCTCTCCCCCTCTCCGCCCTCCTCCCTTTCTCTCCCTCTCCGCCCTCCTCCCTCCGCCCTCCTCCCTTTCTCTCCTCCCTCCTCCCCCTTCTCCCCTCTCCCCCTCCTCCCTCTCCGCCCTCCTCCCTTTCTCTCCCCTCTCCGCCCTCCTCCCTTTCTCTCCCCCTCTCCGCCCTCCTCCCTTTCTCTCCCCTCTCCGCCCTCCTCCCTTTCTCTCCCTCTCCGCCCTCCTCCCTTTCTCTCCCCTCTCCGCCCTCCTCCCTTTCTCTCCCTCTCCGCTCTCCTCCCCTCTCCGCCCTCCCCTTTCTCCCTTTCCTCCCTTTCTCTCCCCTCTCCGCCCTCCTCCCTTTCTCTCCCCTCTCCGCCCTCCTCCCTTTCTCTCCCCTCTCCGCCCTCCTCCCTTTCTCTCCCCTCTCCGCCCTCCTCCCTTTCTCTCCCCTCTCCGCCCTCCTCCCTTTCTCTCCCTCTCCGCCCTCCTCCCTTTTCTCTCCCCCTCCGCCCTCCTCCCTTTTCTCCCCTCTCCGCCCTCCTCCCTTTCTCCCCCTCTCCCCCTCCTCCCTTTCTCTCCCCCTCCTCCCTTTCTCTCCCCTCCTCCCTTTCTCTCCCCTCCTCCCTTTCTCTCCGCCCTCCTCCCTTTCTCTCCGCCCTCCTCCCTTTCTCTCCGCCCTCCTCCCTTTCTCTCCCTCCTCCTCTCCGCCCCTCTCTCCGCCCTCCTCCCTTTCTCTCCCTCTCCGCCCTCCTCCCTTTCTCTCTCTCCGCCCTCCTCCCTTTCTCTCCCTCTCCGCCCTCTCTCCCTCCCTTTCTCTCCCTCTCCGCCCCCTCCTCCCTCTCCGCCCTTTCTCTCCCTCTCCCTTTCCTCCCTCCTCCCTTTCTCTCTCTCCCCCCTCTCCGCCCTCCTCCCTTTCTCTCCCTCTCCGCCCCCTCCCTTTCTCTCCCTCTCCGCCTCCTTTTTCTCCCCTCCCTCCTCCCTTTCTCTCCCTCTCCGCCCTCCTCCCTTTCTCTCCCTCTCCGCCTTTCTCTCCCCTCTCCGCCCTCCTCCCTCTTTCTCTCTCTCCACCCTCCTCTCTCTCTCTCCCTCTCCACCCTCCTCTCTCTCTCTCCCTCTCCACCCTCCTCTCTCTCTCTCCCTCCATCTCCCTTCTCCCTCTTAGTGTTGTCCTATTAGAGGGATAATGTGTGGACAATAGATCTCCCCCTGGGTCAGTGGCCTGCCTATCCCAGTCTCCTCTCTCGCTGAGCCCCAGACCTGTTGGTGTGACTGTAGCCTGATAAGTTGCTCGGGGTTGCAGGGAGGACACTGGAACAACGTAGATAATCCTCTCTATTGAACTTTATGGGGCTCATTTCATAATTCTCCCTTTCACTGTGACTCGGGAGGGGAATTATTATTTGTGTGTGTGTGTGTGTGTGTGTGTGTGTGTGTGTGTGTGTGTGTGTGTGTGTGTGTGTGTAAGGAGACTAGCACTGGCACCAGCTTAGTCTGCTTCGTTGCTGCTGCTCTCACTCCTTTCAGATAAAACACGCTGTCGTACACTCTTCAGTCTTTGGCTCTCACGTCTGTATCGAAATGTAGTTGAAAGGCGAGCAACACACACACACACTATCACTTAGTAAACTGCTACACAAAGAAACAAGTTCACCCTTTTGCACACGCTCATACTGCCATGCTAACAGTACTGCCCCCGCATGCAATAGGAACCATTGTGGGGTAAAATGTGCCTTCAGAGTATTCATTGAACAATGGCCTATTAGTATAATCCCTCCATACAGCTGTCTGTCTTTGCTCTCTTCCCTCCCTCCATCCCTTTGTCTTCACCAGTTAGCAACGTAGGGATATGAATTCAGTGTCAGCAAAGCCGAATAACTCAATTTAAACGATAGAATGAGGCACAAGTGCCTTTCAGGATGAGGAGAGCGAGAGCGGCACTTACTAGTTAGATGGAACAAGGGCTCTCCAGTTCATTTGTGTGTTTAGCACTAAATGCCCTTCTATTGGATGCCAGGGCTGCCTGGCTCGTCACTGCTGCTGCTAGAGGAGAGGACAATTCCCCTTCACTCTGAGAAATATGGGGCTTCAACAAAGGACTTCCGTCAGTCATAGGCGTCACTGCCCTCTTTTGAAATCGACAGTGTAGAATAAGAAGTTAGGCTAACGACCGTATGTTCCTTGCTTTGCTGCTTAGTCAAATTGCCATCAGTTAGATTAGCAGTGTTTTTCACTGTTTCCAAAGAGTTTCATACGATGTCATAAATCCTCTGATCAAGTGACGTTGTACAGGTGACCTGATGTTGTGTAATGCGTTCTCCTATCATAACTGTCTCCGTTGACTGGTTCACTTTCATCATATCCTCTTTTGAAGGACACGAGCCAGCCTCATTGAATCGAAACCACAAAATTAAGAATCATGGCTTGACTCGAATATCCACATTGTCCTAAACTAAACGATAGGCAATTATTTATAAAATGACCCCCTGGAAATCTGTGTTTAGCAGTTGATATTGGTCACGGCCATTACATTAGTCATTAGCTACAAAGAGAAGCATGTGTAGTTCTCTCTCTCTCACGCCTCCTCTAAAGGCCCATTAGTACGTCTAACTAGGGTGTGATCATTCCTATTAGTTATTATGATCAGAGCACTGACTTTCTGTCCGCACTACTGACTGACTGCTGCTTTCAGATGCCTTTGCTCTCTTTATTTAGTCTCTCTCGCTCTCTCTCTTTCTCTCTCTCGCTCTCTCGCACTCTGGCTGTGTGTTATCAGTGACGCACAGCCAGGCCCAGGACTCTCTGTTGTGTAAAAGGGGAGAACAATACCAGTTTGAAAAAAGAGATCTCCAAGGTTGGTGTGGTACTTTTTAAGCGCTGTCCAAGGTGCTGACATGGCACATTATGCAAGCGCCCCCATCAAAGGTTGCTAAATATCAGTGGGTTTTTTGGAAGCGCTGCTGTCCAATGTTCTAAAGTATCAGTGAAAAGGCTTGGATGCACCAAGGTTGCTATCTGTCATCCATTATTAATATTGTAGATGCACTGTCCAAGGTTCTGAAAAATCGGACAAAAACTGAAGTTGCAGTAGTCAGGCTGCCTAAATGTTAGATGGCTACTGTGGAAGAGCTGTCCAAGGTCCTGAAAAGCAGTTCTGCTGTATGTAGGTTGTCATGGCTGAGAATGTGCTGTCCAAGGCCTCGAAGCTGCAGCAATTGCTCTAGGCCAGGGCTGCCCAACCCTCTTCCTGGAGTCCAACCCTAATATAACACACCTGATTCTACTTATAAGCTGCTGAACAAGACCTTAACTAGCTGAATCAGATCTGCTAAATTAGGGTTGGACTGAAAACCTGCAGGACAGTAGATCTCCAGAAAGAGGGTTGGGCAGCCCTACTCTAGGGTGCTGAACCACCGCTCTAGCTGTTTGCTGTCTATGGTGCTGAAAGACTCTCGAGACTCTCAAATATCCTTTTGTGTCCTTAATGCCCTGGCTTGTTTTCTAGTAGCTGCTGTGTTTTTAAAGTTCCAGGATAAAAACATGTTGTCCTACAAGCTTAATTCCTGAACAGATGGTATCAATGCACTTACGAAAATATGTTTTATCAGTTGGAAATATTATGCGACGGTGGCACTTTTGAGATTAGGCAAATCACCCAAATATAATGTGGGGTGTTATTGCTTTAAGTGCAGATATTCAAGTGTGTAATCACCTCATTTTCCTCTAATGGCTAGTATGTAGGTTTATGTTCTAAAGTTATGTCCAAGAGTAAATCTCAACTACAGTGGCTATTACCTCTTTATAAAAATTCTACATTCGCTTTATGAGTAGTGCGTGACCCTAGGGATTTCAATGCATAATCAACCCACCCACTCCCCAAAAAACTGAATTTGTATCAATTTCCTGCACTCATCTGAGATCATTTCCACACTGTCATGTAGGGCTGCACGTTATGGGCAAACAAATCTAGAACTTATGTTTAACATATATTGCAACTGATTTTAGTTGGAATCATGCGTACAGTTGGAATCATGGCAAACAATATAGATTGTTCTAATTCTACACTTGGGAATACAGTGTTTGACATGATGACAAATTACATTTCCGGGGAGGAGTTATTGTTACAGGGTAGGAACCAAAGTGTTGGTCAGTGTTTCCTAGGGGACCCTAATAATAAGCAAAGTGGAAACCGCATCGTAGTCATCAACATTGTTGCATGTGCTGCATTGACCATGCAGACTGAACGTTGGGTGTCTGGTCGAGCAACAACAAATGCACTTCTTGAGTGACGGGGTGGGACTAGGGAGGGAGGGATGGAGAGGTGGAGGGAGAGAGAGGGATGACTCAAGTAGCAGCGTAAACTATACAAATGGACGTTACACATGGCATATCACGTTTAACAAGCCAAACATTCAAATACACTTCTAGAAGGTCAAGTAAAAACCCAAACCGATTGGTGCATCAATACTCATATATTGTATATTAGGGTATACCGCCCAGCCCTAATACTGGTGATGTAATGCATGTAATCAAGACCAGTGACTAGGCTGAAAAACTTTATTGAGGAAAAATGTAGGTTTTATTGTCACATACACCAGACAGGTGCAGTGAAATGTGGTGTTTTACAGGGTTAGCCATAGTAGCACGACGCCTCTGTAGAAAATGAGGGTTAAGTGCCTTGCTCAAGGGCACATCAACAGAGTTTCACCTTGTTAGCTCACTCTGACTGTGATATGGGGGTTGTCTCACCTAGCTATCGGAGTAGAGGTCGCTCTGGATGCGAGTGTCTGCTTACTGACACCAAGAGATGACGAGTGGTGCTTGAGGCAGACTGGCGAAATGTAACGACGTTTGACTTCGACTAACCTAATGCTGTTCTCCCTCCATCGTTTCTGTTCTTTCTTTCAGTGGTCCTGCTGAACTCAAAAGAAACTCAGGCAGAGCTCGGTTGGACGTCGCACCCCTCCAATGGCGTGAGTGTACCAGCCTGTTGTATACTTTTGAATGTACATGTTTCTGTGAGTTTGCGCGAGTGCATGTTTGAATGCATGTGACCATGCATATCTGAAAAGGTGTGTGTGTCTGTCTGTCAGTGTACATCTACACTACAGCTGGGATGATAAACCAGAAATGATCGACATTGACTTACCGCAGGCATTTTACCGATACCTTTCATTGCGATAAGAAGTCTATACTATCGAAATGTGAAGTTTTAGCATGAAATAAGTTTGCTAATATTGGTAATTGTTAATGGGACAATGGATGGCTACAGCCATCAAACTAGTAGTAGTTGAAGGGACAAGTGTGGTGCACATTAATGTTCTGAACTTATCGTTCGGGTTTATCGTTATCGCATGAATTTATCACGATATGGCCTAGCTCTTATTGACACGCCCTTTGTGCCACGGAGTAGCACAGCTTGCTTCTAGCTCGAACTGAGAGCAGGTCCCCTGACCTCAGTGGACATAGTTCCAGGGAGCACTCTGCCCCTGTCCTCTCTGTCCACTCTGCCCCCACCTCTCTGCCCCTGTCCTCCTTCCCCTCGCTCGCTCGCCCCTCCCTGAACCAAACAGAGCAGAGCTCGTCACTTCACGCTAATCGATGTCCTAATCCTGGACAGGATGTCACTGCACCCATCGCCAGAGACACACACACAAACACACACAGCCACATAAATTGTCCCCTCTATCGATTTGGCTTGTAAAAACCGCACGCTAACTTATGAGTGACTGGAAGATAAATAATACTCGATGGAGGAACGTTTTTAAGAATCACTGAAGACGAAGTGGTTTTTGAAGTCACTGGCTATCATTTATCTTCCACTCATACGTTTTGTCGCTGAACTATAAGACTGTGAATGATTTATCATGCTCTTTTATGAATCGATGGGGCTTCAAATTTTGAAGTGGAAATGAATGGACTTGTCCAATTCATATACTTCAGCCAGACTGCTGAAGTATGTGAAGCGTACGTTTTCAAGTCATTGCAGTGCAGCAGTCTTTCGTAACTCTTTGTCTGTCAGCAAACCACAAGACCAAGGCTTAGATAAACTACCCCAGTCCAATGTTGCTGCTATAAATCAACTTGTGGAAGCTAGACTTAGTCAATGGATGGATACAGTTCCACTGAAGTCAGCACACACACACACACACACATTCTGAATCATGTTGAGTCTGTCACCATAGACTTAGCAGCACCCAGGACCATACCATTACCAAATAGGCTGGTTTGTCAATGTAAAAGGCAATCTCCATATCCATCCTTAAAATGGTCATAAACATAATATTTCTATACCGAAACTAATTGAACACTTCCTATATTTCCTACAACTCTGTGTGATACACAGGCTATGTATTTGTGTGTGCCGATGAAACCGTGAATGTGCCCAAAATGGTGGGAGGCAGAGTGGTGTGAGGAGCATAGCCCTTCAGCACAGGCGCATGTTCCCAAAGCATCTCGCCTCTTATTCATTTGTGATTTATAAGGCAAAACGGATCCTAGATCAGCACTCCTACTATGAGAACCTTAATGAATGCATAGCCAGGAGTTTGTGACCCTGTGACCTAACCAGGAACATATCCTGACTCTTGTGATGTCAATTAAACATTACACAATACAGAAGGGCATTTTTCGCTAATATATTTCAACATGTTCAGTTGTTTGGCTAGCTAATGCAGTCCCACTAGGGCGTTTAGCAGAGCTGCAGCGTTGCTCACTCAGCACACACGGTGAGTCGGTTTTACCTGCAGTCCAAAATGATGACGGCCATGTGGGCACGTCTCCTGCAATCTGTTCTTTATTTACCCAGTTAATTCTGGACGTGGCAGCCATTTGCATTTTCCCTCCCCATAGTGTCAATGGGCAGCTGTGAGCCGCTTTACAGCTCTATAGTCTCTGTGGAGGCCCCCGCCACTGTAGTTTGTCTTTCTCTCTGTTGTCTTGTCTCTCTGTTGTGGGAGAGGGAGGCACGCGCACACACACTGGGGGCTCATTTGCTCCTCAATATCATGTGTGGTTTTGTCTGTGGAGAGTGGAGGCACATTAACACACACTCTGGAGGATCATTTAGTCTTTCTCTTGCATCACGAGTACAGAACCCTAGTGCCAGTCTCTGCAGGCACAAATCCACACATGATATTTACCCTTTGTCTGGATGATAATGTCATACAGTTGACCCACAACAAATCCCAATTTGGGTCAACTGTAGGACTTCCCAATGTATACACAGTTGAAGACTGCCTGTTCACCCCGCTATCATCCAGAAGGCGAGGTCAGTACAGGTGCATCAAAGCTGGGACCGAGAGACTGAAAAACAGCTTCTATCTCAAGGCCATCAGACTGTTAAATAGCCACCACTAACATTGAGTGGCTGCTGCCAACACACTGTCATTGACACTGACCCAACTCCAGCCATTTTAATAATGGGAATTGATGGGAAATGATGTAAATATATCACTAGCCACTTTAAACAATGCTACCTTACATAATGTTACTTACCCTACATTATTCATCTCATATGCATATGTATATACTGTACTCTACAACATCGACTGCATCCTTATGTAACACATGTATCACTAGCCACTTTAACTATGCCACTTTGTTTACTTTGTCTACACACTCATCTCATATGTATATACTGTACTCGATACCATCTACTGTATGCTGCTCTGTACCATCACTCATTCATATATCCTTATGTACATGTTCCTTATCCCCTTACACTGTGTATAAGACAGTAGTTTTGGAATTGTTAGTTAGATTACTTGTTGGTTATCACTGCATTGTCGGAACTAGAAGCACAAGCATTTCGCTACACTCGCATTAACATCTGCTAACCATGTGTATGTGACAAATAAAATTTGATTTGATTTGATTACATACACCTTAGCCAAATGCATTTAAACTCAGTTTTTCACAATTCCTGACATTTTAATCAGAGTAAAAACTCCCTGTCTTTTGTCTGTTAGGATGACCACTTTATTTTAAGAATGTGAAATGTCAGAATAATAGTAGAAGGAATTATTTATTTCAGCTTTTATTTATTTCATCACATTCCGAGTGGGTCAGAAGTTTACATGCACTCAATTAGTATTTGGTAGCATTGCCTTTAAATTGTTTCACTTGGGTCAAACGTTTTGGGTAGCCTTCCACAAGCTTCCCACAATAAGTTGGGTGAATTTTGTCCCGTTCCTCCTGACAGAGCTGGTGTAACTGAGTCAGGTTTGTAGGCCTCCTTGCTCACACACGCTTTTTCAGTTCTGCCCAAAAATGTCCTATAGGATTGAGGTCAGGGCTTTGTGATGGCCACTCCAATACATTGACTTTCTTGTCCTTAAGCCATTTTGCCACAACTTTGGAAGTATGCTTGGCGTCATTGTCCATTTGGAAGACCCATTTGCCACCAAGATTTAACTTCCTGACTGATGTCTTGAGATGTTCTTTCAATATATCCACATAATATTCCCACCTCATGATGCCATCTATTTTGTGAAGTGCACCAGTCCCTCCTGTAGCAAAGCACCCCCACAACATGATGCTGCCACCCCTGTGCATCACGGTTGGGATGGTGTTCTTCGGCTTGCAAGTCTCCCCCTTTTTCCTCCAAACATAACTATGGTCATTATGGACAAACTGTTCTATTTGTTTCATCAGACCAGATGACATCTCTCCAAAATGTACGATCTTGGTCCCATGTGCAGTTGCAAACCGTAGTTTGGCTTTTTTATGGAGGTTTTGGAGCAGTGGCTTCTTCCTTGCTGAGCGGCCTTTAAGATTATGTCGATTATAGGACTCGTTTTACTGTGGATATAGATACTTTTGTACCAGTTTCCACCAGCATCTTCACAAGGTCCTTTGCTGTTGTTCTGGGATTGATTTGCACTTTTCACACCAAAGTACGTTCATCTCTAGGAGACAGAAAGCGTCTCCTTCCTGAGTGGTATGATGGCTGCTTGGTCCCATGGTGTTTATACTTGCGTACTATTGTTTGTACAGATGAACTTGGCACCTTCAGGCATTTGGAAATTGCTCCCAAGGATGAACCAGACTTGTGTAGGGCTACTAATTTTTTGGCTGATTTCTTTTGATTTTCCCATGATGTCAACCAAAGAATCACTGAGTTTGAAGGTAGGCCTTTAAATACATCCACAGGTACACCTCCAATGATGTCAATTAGCCTATCAGAAGCTTCTAAAGCCATCATTTTTTTATTTTACCTTTATTTAACTAGGCAAGTCGGTTAAGAACATTCTTATTTTCAATGATGGCCTAGGAACAGTGGGTTAACTGCCTGTTTAGGGGCAGAACAACAGATTTGTACCTTGTCAGCTCGCAACCTTCCGGTTGCTAGTCCAACGCTCTAACCACTAGGCTACCCTGACGCCCCTGGAATTTTCCAAAGGCACAGTCAACTTAGTGTATGTAAACTTCTGACCCACTGGAATTGTGATGCAGTGAATTCTAAGTGAAATAGTCTGTCTGTAAACAATTGTTGGAAAATATACTTGTATCATGCACAAAGTAGATGTCCTAAGTGACTTGCCAACACTATAGTTTGTTAACAAGACATTTGTGGATTGGTTGAAAAACGAGTTTTAATGACTCCAACATAAGTGGATGTAATCATTCTGACTTCAAATGTATATTTCTATGTTGGTCTCGTTTATTTTATTTGTAGTTTTTTTTTCTGGCTCCTCAACCCCCTTTATCCTTTCTCGACAACATTCCGCTGAAAAGGCAGCGTGTGAAATTCAAAAGTGTTTTATTTTTATATATAACTTTCACACATTAACAAGTCCAATACAGCAAATGAAAGATAAACATTTAAAAAATGCATTACAGCAAAAATCACAACATATGATTATGTTAGGTCATAGCTAAGTCAAAAAAAACACACAGCCATTTTCCAGCCAAAGATAGGAGTCCGCTGTACTGCAGCGCCAGCTGTGCCATCAGAGTCCCTGGGTTCGCGCCCAGGCTCTGTCGTAACCAGCCGCGACCGGGAGGTCCATGGGGCGACACACAATTGGCCTAGCATCGTCCGGGTTAGGGAGGGCTTGGTCGGTAGGGATGTCCTTGTCTCATCGCGCACCAGCGACTCCTGCGGCGGGCCGGGCGCAGTGAGCGCTAACCAAGGTTGCCGAGTGCACGGTGTAACATCTGACACATTGGTGCGGCTGGCTTCCGGGTTGGATGCGCGCTGTGTTAAGAAGCAGTACGGCTGGTTGGGTTGTGTATCGGAGGACGCATGACTTTCAACCTTCGTCTCTCCCGAGCCAGTAAGGGAGTTGTAGCGATGAGACAAGATAGTAGCTACTACAACAATTGGATACCATGAAATTGGGGAGAAAAAAGGGGTAAAAATTCAACAACAAAAAAACAACAAAAGATAGGAGTCACAAAAAGCAGAAATATAAATCAAATTAATCATTAACCTTTGATCTTAATCAGATGACACTCATAGGACATCATGTTACACAATACATGTATGTTTTGTTCGATAATGTGCATATTTATATCCAAAACTCTCAGTTTACATTGGCGTGTTACGTGCAGTAATGTTTTGATTCCAAAGCATCCGGTGATTTTGAAGAAATACTCATAATAAACATTGTTAAAAGAGACAACTGTTATTCACAGAGTTAAAGATAGACTTCTCCTTAATGCGACCGGTGTGTCAGATTTTTTTTTTTTAAATGCGGAAAATCATAATCTGAGAACGGCGCTCAGAGCCCAATCCAGCCAGAGAAATATCCACCATTTGGGTCAACAGAAGTTAGAAATAACACTCTAAATATTCACTTACCTTTGATCTTCCTCAGAAGGCACTCCCAGTTCGACAATAAATGACTGATTTGTTCCATAAAGTCCATAATTTATGTCCAAATAGCCACTTGTTGTTAGCGGGTTCAGCCCAGTAATCCATCTTCATGAGAAGCGAGCACTTCGTCCAGACATGAACCCGAATAGTTCCATTACAGATTGTAGAAAACAAGTCAAACGATGTATGGAATCGATCTTTAGGATGTTTTTAACATAAAACATGAATAAGCTTCCAACCGGAGAATTCCTATGTCTGAAGAAAAGCACTGGAACAAGAGCTAACTCTGTCGGGAGCGCGCGTCACGAGCCTGAGACACTCTGCCAGACCACTGACTCAAACAGGTCTCATGAGCCCCTCCTTTATAGTAGAATCCTCAAACCAGTTTCTAAAGACGGTTGACATCTAGTGGAAGCCGTAGGAAGTGCAACTTGACTCCATAGACACTGTGTATTCGGTAGGCCAAGCTTTGAAAAACTACAAACCTCAAATATCCCACATCCTGGTTGAATTTCTCAGGTTTTCGCCTGCCATATGAGTTATGTTATACTCACAGACATCATTCAAGCAGTTTCAGAAACTTCAGTGTTTTCTATCCAATACTAATGGGACAGAGTAGGAGGCAGTTCACTCTGGGCACGCTATCCATCCAAAAGTTAAAATGCTGCCCCCTATCCCAAAAAGGTTAACTCTCACCCTCTCTAAATATCTCTCTTCCTCTCTCATCCCTCTATCCTTTTCCTCACCATCTCAACAGTGGGAGGAGATCAGTGGCGTGGATGAGAAGTACAAGCCCATCAGGACCTACCAGGTGTGTAACGTGATGGAGCCGGCACTGCAGAACAACTGGCTGCAGACGGGCTGGGTGGCGCGGCGCGGCGGCCAGCGGATCTTCGTGGAGCTGCAGTTCACGCTACGCGACTGCAACAGCATCCCGGGCGTGGCAGGCACCTGCAAGGAGACCTTCAACCTGCTCTACGTGGAGTCGGACAAAGACCTGGGCCGGGTGACCCGCGAGGAACGCTACACCAAGATCGACACCATCGCCGCCGACGAGAGCTTCACACAGGGCGACCTGGGTGAGAGGAAGATGAAGCTCAACACAGAGGTGCGGGAGATCGGACACCTGAACCGGAAAGGGTTCCACCTGGCGTTCCAGGATGTGGGGGCATGCGTGGCCCTGGTGGCGGTGCGGGTGTACTACAAGCGCTGCCTGGCCACGGTGCAGAACCTGGCTGTGTTTTCTGATACGGTTGCGGAGGCAGCGTTCGCCACACTCGTGGAAGTCAGGGGAGCCTGCGTCAACAACTCTGAGGTTGACACGGACAGCCCTCCCAGGATGCACTGCAGCGCTGAGGGTGAGTGGCTGGTGCCCATCGGGAAGTGCAGCTGTTCAGCGGGTTACGAGGAGGGTCACAGCAGCTGTGAAGGTAAGATAAAAAGATGGATGGATGGATGGATGGAAGGAAGGAAGGAGTTATGTCAAGTGAGTGAGGGAACGATAGAAGAAAAGAGTGACGGATGTATGGCGGGTGGAAACAAATGCGGTGCAGGGGACTTTGTTTTTGTGGTAATCACCGTGCAGAAATGTTCTGTTTTTGACCTAAACCAGTTCTGTCTGGCTGTTGGAGACATTTCATCGACAACCTGTAATCATGTTTGAAGCAGGCAACATTGTGAAGGGAAGTGGGTGAAATGATTTTATGAATAGGATGAGTCAGGCACTGCACTGTCCTCATGTAGTCATTGTATTCAACAAGACAGCATTTGTAATATTGATGACTGTAGTGAATTGCTGTGTTAAGGATGTGGCACGTGGGCAGTTCATGGCGAACTAACATATACACACACCCTTGGGCCAGTGTTAAGGCAGTGGGCGCTGTGAGTGCTCTGACGTAGGACTAGAGATTCTGGCTCATCCTCACAGCCAGTGGTTCAGACTGTCTTTGCGGAGAGAGTGACTGGTGTCTGCCATCAGCTTTCGCAGCCCATCTTGTGTCTTTTTGAAAATGGGGAGAGAGACTGGGCGAGAGAGAGTGAGACACTGAGAATAAAGTGTTACTGCTTTAATGAGAAGAGTTGCTTGGACTTTCCTGATAGAATATACAGTATGAGTGTGTGTGTGTGAATGTGTGAGCTTAATACCTGTTCCAGGAAGTTATGCATTATTTGTGTGTGTTTTTACAGGGAGTTTTGAGTGAGTAATAGAGGATGTGAGAGAGGCTAACAGAAACCCAGAGAGAGAGGGGCAGAGAGCGATAGCATAGCGAAAGAGGGCGAGAGACAGATCGAGAGAGAGGAGAGATAGCATATTGGTAGAGAGAGCGCTCTAGCGTCATTGGGACTCTAGTGGGAGATTGGCCCTGTCATTGCCCATCAGTGGCAGCCCCAGTGGAGTACTGCTCTATTCAGTGTTAATGGCGTGAATATGCATGGCCAGCACTGCCCAAGCACTCTCGCACTCCCACAGGCCATACAGCACAAGCACTATTGATCAGCCATAACGCTCCACTAAACTGAGGAATTAGGCTCAGAATCCACACACACACACAAACACACATCAGCCTATTCTAGTATTTCATTTTACACACCCAATACGGTGTGTGGGGAGGGGGGCAAAAGGTGTTTCCATGCGCGAGAGGCTTTTTTGCTTACTGTTTTTAAAAATATTTTTCGACAGTGTATTTGAGTACTTTCTCTTGTGTGTCCTGTATCTTATTTAGATTTGGGAGTAATTGTGTTTCCTCGTGTGTGTGTGTGTGTGCGCTGCTCAGTAGTATTGAGTAGAGGCCTGAGGAGGTACTGATAGGGTGTAAAGAGAGAGACCGTGTTCTGTGGAGCAGTGCAGAGTTGATGATACACTGGCTAGAGCTGCTGTATGCCCTTCTGTGATTAGGTGTGTGTGCCCGTGCGTGTAGAAGTAGAGAAAGAAAGACGGGGGGTTTGTGTGTGAGAGGGAAGGGCATGATACGATGCGTAGCTACACACACACTCTTTCGCACACACACCTTGTTTCCTTTGTCTGTGTTGTTGTGTGTAAGGGAGGAGGGATTGATGCAATGTAATGTGCTGAACAGTAAAGCTGGGCTGAATGTCAAACCAAACACTAGGCCCCTAAGCCCTTAATCAAGTGGCCACTTGCTGTTGTGTTTGATAGTGATCACTCGAGTCTGCAAGTCTTTTGGCCAAAATGAGCACTGAGAAGATGTGCACTCAACGTCCCAACTGCCACTTATCAATATTCCAAAATTGGGACTAGTTTCAGGAAACTAGGCTAGCTATTTAAAGGTAAACTTTGTTTTATTTTTGATCAAAATGTGTTTTTTTGGCAGAAATGCCTTCTGGAACGTGGACTTTCATGTGACTTAATAACAAACTTGCATGTCATCTGTAAATACGATAAAATTATTAAATTACGAGCCTGGTTGGTTTAGCCACAGAAAAAGTCAGCAACCTTCCCGTTAGCCATGATTGGCTGAGACAATGGATGGGCTGGACATGCCGAGAGATGAGTTCGAATTGGTCTGCCATGTAGCATGCTTCTGTCTATAACATGAGCTGCTCAGTATGTGTAGGTAATCCTTTCTAACGTGGCCTTTTTGAAAGGCATCACATAGAACTGCATAACTGTTGCTCTCCACTTACTGGGGGACTGATTTTTGAAATCAGTGGAATTAGAGTATGATAGCTCAGCAGATGGAGAAAATTCTGGGGTTTGATTTCAAACATGTAGACAGAGTCGAAAAGGGAGAACACAGAAAGAAGGCTGTTGTATAAAATACCTGTCTCCGGATTACATCTTCAAACTCAGAGCAACTATGGCATAAGTGACTGAGAGGGAGTAGTGTCTATCTATGTAAGATAGTCTAGCTAGCTAAATTTTAAGATATTACACGTTTTGAATTTGGTCAAAGTCGTTTTCATTTCAAGTTCGTGTACTGTTAGCTAACTAACGTTACATGTATGATCTGTGTAGTTATACTATTTGTGTATCAGAGCCATTTGCATTGCTAGTTATAGCCTAATGTTAGCTTGCTAACATTGAACTTGTTGGTTAGCTACCTGCAGATTCATGCAGGGTAGTAATGTTATGAGTTGGGATTATGGTTCATATCTAAACAAGAGTCCACTGCAACAACTGTTGATAGAAGTAGCTGGTAAATTCGCTCTGGTTATCTACTCTGACTTTAGAGCACTCTCGTCTGAGTGTCCCAGAGCGCAGAATAACTGACAAATTTACGAATGCTCAACACCCGTTGAATATGGCCGGTGTCTGTAAACGATGGCAAAAAAGAGGAACTAAATTGTTGCCAGCAGCACAGTTGCAGTCAACAACACTCTGGATAACATAAAAAAACAGCCCAACCAGCTCTGCCAGGGTGAGTAAAATGGTCAGAGTGAGGTGTTCTCTCATTTGTCTGGAAGTAGCTAGCAAACTGCCAACATTAGCCAGTTAATAACTTGGGTGCTTGACTACTGTTGTTAGGTCAGAACACTCCGATCAACCCTACTCCTCGGCCAGAGCATCCAGTGTGTGCTCAGAGAGCAAAACGCTCTGAATTTACGAACAGACAATATGACAACGCTCTGCGTTTACAAACACCCAGAGCGCACTCTGGCACTCCAGATTAAATTCACAAAAACATGCCGATACCGATATCCAATATTTTCCTTGCCAAAAAAAACCCCCAGAACCGATATTTCAAATTTTAGTGGCCTTTTAAGCATTCTAGTACAGTTAAATAGTTAACATAGACCGCTGAGTCCATGTGTGTAAGGCACAGCATCTCAGTGCAAGAGGTGTCACTACAGTCCCTGGTTCGAATCCAGACTGTATCACATCCGGCCGTGATTGGGAGTCCCATAGGTCGGTGCATAATTGGCCCAGCGTTGTCCGGGCCATCATTTTTAAATAAGAATTTGTTCTTAACTGACTTGCCTAGTTAAATAAAGTTATTTTGTTGGCATCTACATATGTCCCCATTACCAGTATTAACAATCAAAACCTATTTCTTTCATTTGCTTGCTATGCTGTGACGTTGTTCATTTGTTCAGTCGATTCATTCTCAACCACAATTTCTATGGAACGCCAATTGGGTCAACACAGCGTATTTGACACGTCAATCAGGACTTGAAAATGACTGCACATCACATAATAATTTAATGCGTTTGATTACACCATGTAAAAATGTATAATGTGTCATTACTATCACTCGTATTTCTTATGTCACAATGATTCATCGATACGTATGTTATGATGCTGGTAAAGTTGTCTCGTGCACCTACAGTGCTTGTCATAAAAAAAGCTAGCTAGCCATTGGATGCAAACAATGTTCTTACACAAAAACATAGCAAAACAACATAATCGGTTTCAGTAGCTATAGTTAGCTAGCTAACTATATAGCTAGGTGTCATCTAAAATAACCCTAATTTATAAGACAGTTCTTATTTGGTTAATGGTGGTCGCCCACAATGGTGAAGCTTGCCACAATAAGGATTATCCACAATAGTGGACTTGGAGGTTAGCCTTAAATAAAATTATGGCATAATTATACTATTTGTATTCATTTACATCACTGCCAATTACACATACTTTTATTTAGAAGGCAAACGGCAAATTCCACCATTGTGCCTAATCCTGGCTAGCTTCACAACACATAAATGGGTCCGGTCAAGCCTCACTAACCAGATGAAGCTAGCTGGCTGCTAAGAACGTTAGCTTTGAGCAACAGGGTTAAGTAGCTGGCTAGCTATTTGTTTTCATGAACTGAAGTTCAATTTCAATAGGCGAACAACAAGTGGCAACCTAGCTAATACTTACTCACAAGGATTCCTAAATCATTGCTAATAATAATGAAAACGACTGCAGTTTCTACTGGTCATTGTTTTCTGGCTGGTTGTATTAGTGCTAGCTAGATACCAAGCTTAAGCTAGCTACTCCAGAAGTTGCGGTCGAGCAAATGATACTTCATTACCAACGCGATATTGTAAACACAATGTTCGAGGCCGGTGTTTGCTTGTTTGCAGACTTTTTTGTACAGCTTTGACAGTGCTAATATATATATTTTTGTCACGCAAAGACCCAAACAGCGTTCCATAATATGCATGTCGTGAAGTTAATAGCAGTGACGCTATTAATGTGTAACTCCGGTCGGGCAACATCTGGAAAAATAGCGCACTTGGTAGTGTGTACCGGTGCTCGACCAGTAGGCGAAAGCCAGCATCACCCACGACAGAGAACAGTTGATTGTCAGGGGCAATGAATTGCATTATCTTGGCTTTAATGGATTTCGCTTTGCGTTGTTTCGCTGAATTTTTACTTACTCTTTCAAATTACTGCTTGACTTGTTGACTGCTCGATCCACACAGCATACATTGTGGGCTAGGTTAGGAATGCTGTGTTGCATGTGTAGCGCAAAATTTTCCGTGGTATCATTACGTCATGTACCTACGTACAAACTAGACATCGGGCCAATACCGATCTTGGCATTTTTAGCTAATATCAGCCGATTCCGATATGTTCATTGATATATTGTGCATCCCTAACCCATAGTATAAACTAGTTTTAATATTTGGTTGTTTAGTACATGGCCTCACATGTGAATCCTTAAAGAGCTGGGTGGGGCTAAGGCTTAAGAGGGTGTGAACGATGCTGAATGGGTGTAGACAAGAGCTTTCCAGTAGGTTTACCAAAGAATTCAAGGGCCATTTTCTCAAAAGTGAGAATTTCTCATTGTTCCTCAACTTTAGTGTATGATGTACTATTTCTAGCTCTGAGTCGCTACTTTAAAAAACATCATTTTAAATGTTGCTACATAAGATCAAGCCGTTTGGTCACAATTCTAAAAAATAAAATATGTGCAAGTATATTGGTTGCCAGTATTTTCATCAGCTGGTTTTAGCTTGTTGTAGCTAATTTCACTGACAAACACAGGGATGGATTTTTTGCTTGCGCTAGTTAAGGATGTTGGGCACTGCACTGATAAACAGAATATAACTTGTCACTTGTTTACAGTAGTTTGACAGCTTGCTGATGAAGTTGTAGACATGTTCCCAGCAGGCAGTCGGTACTTCATGGTGTTTCCAAAGCACAAATCATAACGTTGGGTCAGCTAAACGCACAGCGCGGCAGTACTGCTGTACTGACAGAGCAGGTTTTTTGGTGCTTCACTAAAACGTGTTAATTGTGATAAAATGATACTACAGTAGCTAGCTAGCTTGCTTATGGAAGGAGCATTGCATTTAGTGGCGCACAAGCTAGTTGGCTCGCTTTAATTTCATATGAAGTGACTGGCTCAGGCTTAGCTAGCAAGGATAGGTTTTTGTGTACATGTTCAAACATTGGAAATACACCTAAACTCCTTAGCTAGATGTCCAATCGTGCTGCTAAGATCTCGAAATTAAACTTCAAAATTAATTATGGATTTCTTGATCAATTCTGACTATATTTTGAGGGTGACATAAAAATGATTTGTTGTTGCTAGGTAACATGCTAAGATTAATGGGAAGAAGTTGCTGCCAAGGGCGCCGAGTCGGCATAGGAGGCCCACTCGCTAAAGAGGCTTCTGAAGGGCACAGTGGAGCGCTCGATGACTCGACAACTAGCGTTTGCGATGACTGGTGAACGCGCATATTGAGGAATGGAATGCTCAAAGTGCCCAGTGTGTCTGTTTGAGATACAGCCCTGGTCTCCAGGGAAGGGAATGCACCTGTAAGCTGTAGCCCTCCTCCCTCGACCCTCACCACGTAGTTTGTGGCGCTCTGAAACACCATCACTTATTCATATTTCACCTCAAAATGTGCGGTGCTCTGTGTGCTAGTGCGTGTGTGCGTGCTAGTGCGGTGTGCGTGCTAGTGCGGTGTGTGTGCTAGTGCGGTGTGTGTGTGCTAGTGCGGTGTGTGTGTGCTAGTGCGGTGTGTGTGTGCTAGTGCGGTGTGTGTGTGCTAGTGCGGTGTGTGTGTGCTAGTGCGGTGTGTGTGCGCTAGTGCGGTGTGTGTGCTAGTGCGGTGTGTGTGTGCTAGTGCGGTGTGTGTGTGCTAGTGCGGTGTGTGTGTGCTAGTGGTTGCGTGCGCGTCTGTGTGCGGTTGCTTGTGGTTTTCTTGTTTTAAGGCTAGCTGGTGTACAGTTACTGACTTCTCTATAATTACAGAGACAATGCCTGAATCAGCTCCTCCTGTCATTATCTCTGTTTCATATACTCTGTTGTCCAGCTGGAGGCTTATCCACTTACACACTCACATTCCCTAGAGTACTCCCTAAGAGTACACACTTCATGTCTACTGTACTGCTGACTTCCTCAAACACCTCTGCCGTGGTCCTCTCTCATACTCCACCACATGCATCCTCCCTCTTGGGTATCTCTATCTCCTCTTCCCTGTCCCATCTCTCCTAGTCCCTCTCTCATACTGTACCCCTTCATCCTCCCTTTCTGGTATCTCTACCTCCTCTTCCCTGTCCCATCTCTCCTAGTCCCTCTTTCTGGTCCTCCCTTTCTGGTATCTCTATCTCCTCTTCCCTGTCCCATCTCTCCTAGTCCCTCTCTCATACTGTACCTCCTTCGTCCTTCCTTTCTGGTATCTCTATCTCCTCTTCCCTGTCCCAGCTCTCCTAGTCCCTCTCTCATACTGTACCTCCTTCGTCCTCCCTTTCTGGTATCTCTATCTCCTCTTCCCTGTCCTTCTCTCACATTCCCTCTTTCCTCTCCACTGGTCCCACTCCCTCTTCACTCTTAGCCCCACCCTCTTTACTCCTTCTCTTTTGCCTCTCTGCTGTAGGGTCCGTAAGGCAGAGGGAGACAGGGCAAGTCAGGTTAACGTGCGTACATTCTGCGAGGCCAGAGACACCGTTATTGGCTGGCACTGGAGAGTGGAAGTATGTTTTATAGCTCTGGCCCTCTGTCACTCCCTCGCCTCCTTTACCTCTCTCGCTCTCTTGGGCACTTTCTCTGCTCTCTCTCCATCTCCTTCACCACGTTTGTCTTGCATTTTTCCCAACCCCATCGCTCTTTCTCTCTCTGGTCCTCCCCTGGCGTGGTGCCATCCTCGCCCATCTGTTGGAAGGCTGAGGCGGGTGGAGCCCTCCCCTCCCTACCTCACGCCCACTAATGTTCGCTGTCTCTCTGCGCTCAGTTTCAATAATTCACGCTCTGGCGGGAAACAAAACCCATGCGTCTTACTCAAGCATCTGATGTATTTATTTAGCCAGGCCATCGAGACGGCTTTCCGCTAACGCATGCATGCTCACACACCGAGCTTCTTGAAATGGCTTGGCACAGACCCTCCTCTGCCTTCCTTCACCCGGGAGGAAGAGGAGATGAAGGGAGAGAAGGAAGGGGCTAGACTCTTGGAGCACGTTGTCCTGAGAACCGTTGGTCCAACACGCCACATACAACCCTTCCACGCACCGCAGCGACAGGTGGGCTGAGGATGCCTACTGACTGACCCAGAGTCACCTTAGCTGTCCTGATGCAACAATATCAGTTGGTTAAAACTGGTCTAGAATCAGATTGGATATAACTCTTAACAGCCTGTCTGTGTAATATCAATCCCGTTGTCTTAACCTGGCACTCCTGCTTCTAACTAACCACCAATAGAGAGGGGAAGTAGTGAAATGTAGGGTGTGTGATGTATCTGTGTGTGCTGCCAGACTACGTCTGGGTCTCTGTATTCACAGCTCTGCTAGCCTGCAGTGGGTTTTCTCTCTCAGCCCCCTTGTATAGGAAGGCTGCTCTGCCAGCTTGCCCTGGCACCGCTCTGACGCCTCATTTTGTTGTCATTTGTCACCTAACCCCACCCCAAAGAAAATGGATGACATTTCCACAGACACCTGCGTCTCTCCTATGTTCACGCACACATATTCTCACACACACACACCCACCCACCCACCCACCGAGATGGACAACTCGCACACATACAAAAAGATGGCACAGATACACACATGCATATTACTCACAAACACAATGGCACACGTGCGTGCACAGACTCTGGCTTCCTCCCACACTTCCTGACTCACATTCACAATCTGTCCTTAACTCTATCCATCTGTTTCTGTCTCTTTGTCACACGCACACACACGATTGACACACTGAAGGGGATGTTATCCGTGACATTTCCAGCGCAGTGTGGTATATGGCGCTCCTGCCAAGCCCTAGGGTTAATGTGGGTCCACTGTCACACTGAGAGCGAGCTGGAGGGAAGGGACGGAGAGGGAGATGCTGAACACCTTAGGTGCGTTTACTATCAACGTGATAGGCTAGAGCGACCCTCTCTGCTCAAGTCCTTCTTCTTTCCTCTTTCTCATTCTTCTCTTTTCCTCTTCTATGTTCTCCTCCCCTCTTTCCCTCCCTTCCCTCTCTCACTTTGTTTTCCCCTCTCCTGTCTTCCCCTGTTCTCTTTGCCACCACCACGCCTTTTAACCTCCCCGCCACTCTTTATCTTCCTTCCCCTGATGCCCCCTGTGTCTGGTGTTGACTCCAGTCAGCAGCCGGTCCCTGAAGGTCACCTCCCTCAGGCCTAGAGGGGCATACACAGCCAGGAGGGGGTGTTAAATGTCTCCTCCCTCCCTACAGAGTGCACACTATCAATGTCCCCTCAGAGCCCCTGGCCTCCTAGTCTAGTCTCACACACAGTCTGATTCAGCTAGCCTCGAGAGGGAATGCGGTAAGTCAAGTGTATGTGTGGTGGGGGATCTGTGTGGTGGGGTTGTGTATGCTAAAATGCACATTCTCTCTCTCCGATGGCTTTGCAGAGCATGGGGAACATCCACACAGACTCTCACATGCAAATGTCTGACACTCTTTCTTTGTTCGTCTCTGTTCACTGTTGTGGAGGCTGACACTGAATACCTGTCATCCGTTAGTGTAAATCTACTGTTGAATGAGTTATTTCCACTCATCCGTGCTTCTACACCTGCATTGCTTGCTGTTTGGGGTTTTAGGCTGGGTTTCTGTACAGCACTTTGAGATATCAGCTGATGTACGAAGGGCTATATAAATAAAATTTGATTTGATCATATTGGACCGGGTGTGTGCCTCAGTGGAGCTGGGAATGTGTTGCTCGGCCCCTCTGTCAGTGTTTGAACTAGTTCCTGGCTGGGTGTCGGATGGATAGATGGAGTGTTCATGAACTCCCCCAAGATCACGGAACCCCAGTGACCCTCCGAGAAATAGAGAACTACTCTAGAAGTATAGGGGGGGGGGGGTTAGAGAGAACACCCTGCTCGGAGGTAAGGTCATAGTCAGTGGGGGGGGGTTGTCATTTCACTTTGAAAAACATAAGGACTCCCAGATATGTAACCAGAGTAGCTTGTGCCTGTCAAACATTCATTCACATACACTTAACAGTTGTTACCACTCTAAATCCACACGTACACAGATTATTTTTAAATTAATTTTTAATCAAACCTTTATTTAACTAGGCAAGTCAGTTAAGAACAAATTCTTATTTACAAGGACAGCCTACGTTCAGTGGGTTAACTGCCATGCTCAGGGGCAGAATGACAGATTTTTACCTTGTCAGCTTGGGGATTCGATCTAGTAACTATTCCGTTACTGGCCCAATGCTCTACCTGCTACCTGCCGCCCCTCATGACAGACATGACTAATAGACATTACAGTGCCAACACATATACACACTGACAGGCTTCATGCCTTCACTTAATTTACAGTCTCTCCTTCATAGGACTGGGCAATATGGCCTAAAAATCAAATTTATGGGCGATTCACGATATATCTTGATCATTTTTTAAGCTTTAAAGGTCAATACACTGCAAGTAAAATTATACCTGTGCTAAAGATAAGCCTTCCACAACCATAAGACCCACTAATAGTTGAGTTATTTTATCCAAATAGTTTAACCTGCTTTTTTGTAATAATCACTGATCTGGCTTTCCGGTCTGTTTTATGAAAATCCATGATTTATCTTTTTACAAATTGAACCAGAACACAATGCACATCCACTTGCAGACATGATAGAAAATGAACACGGGTCTCATAAACAATCTCTGAAGTACAAGCCCACGTGCGAGTGAGTAGCCAGCTAATCTTTCTATTTCAAGTCTAGCCAACTTGGATCTATTTGCTTGTTAACAAGATTGAACTGTTAGGAACACACCCTCCTGTCCGCCTCCAACTGTTTGAACAGCAGCCTGTTCACTTTAAGATTTGAAATCAAGTGGTTTACCTAGATAAGAGGATGCTTATTTCTCAGAATAAGAAATAGTTGCCAGTTCCTGTTTTGTCTTTTTTTTTAATGCTCATTGCACATTTCTAAAACACAGACTAGAAAACTAGCACATGAGCCTGTGGCTAAAATGCTGCTAGCGGGTGCGTGGTACCGCAACGCTGCCCACGACACAACCTGAGCATTAATTTCTCACGATCATGTTCATTCATACTTTTTTGTTTTAGTAGGGTCTGCTCTGATCTATATGTTGGGAGATGAGACAATAAAAGGGTATCGTTACGAGGAAGTGCTCTACTATTACAGTAAAATGTCTGAGCGTTTCGCTGTTCATATGACTGGTTCTGGAGGACCAAACCTCAAATGCAAATATCGAGTTTAAACTGCATGTGGTCAGAGAGGAAGAAGATATCTCTCGTTGTGAATGGCAGGGGGAGGTGATTGGTCTCCTTTGCTCCTTCTGTGCAGACACAAGACCCAAAAAAGAGAACTCTCTCAAAACGAAACAACATGAACCTTGATTCTTACGACAGACATTTGGAACATCATGCTAAAACATAGATATTTGAATTAATCGAAATGATTTGATATCGCCCAGCCCTACCTCCCGCACTCACAGACAGCGACGCACACACCACTGCTCATCCAGCTCTGAAACACCAGCCCCCCTCTCTCTCCGCCCGGTGTCATCATTTTCATTTGGCCGGTGTTATAGCGTGGTGTATAAATCCCTGGTGGTTTTACGAGGCAGCAGCCGGACTGACAGACAGGCCGCGGGCCGGGCTGGTAAACTGCTGAGCTGTAGCTGGTGATAAAGGTGTTGAATGCTCCCTAACACACACACCCTGGGGGATAAAACTGATCCCGGAACAGCCTTCCCTGTGGGGACTGGGTAGTCTATCCCAGCTTTAGATGCAGATGGTGAAGTCCCTTTGAGATAAAAAGCCCCAGGGTGGATTTGTGGTTTGTGGGGACCTTAGGAGTGGTTTTTAAGGACCTGGGGACGGGGTGATGTCCTCTGGAGCGGTTAGTTAGGGTCGGAAGACTGTCCCCAGGGCTGCCTAGAGGGACACAGTTCCCCTCCACATGCCACCTGTGATGGGATATGAGCCGGCTGTTGGCTCATTATAGGCCATGGTTATTGCCTCATTCATATGGGTCCAGAGTATAGATGGTTGTGTGTTTATGAATAATTCAGTTCTTGTATTTGCAATGTGATATAAAGCGGTGTGTGAGTGCGTATCAGGGCCAGGACAATACCAGTATCACGATACTCGTTAGTATCGTGGAAAGGAATCAAATCACGAAGCGGATATAACTTCTTTCGGAAGCATGTTTTGTGACCTTAATTTCGTGACCTTAATTGTCACATGTTTCGTGACCCAACAGGTATAGATTAACAGTGAAAGACCTATTTACGGGCCAATCCCAACAATGCAGAATACAATTAAAAAATATATACATATTTATATATACAGTTGAAGTCGGAAGTTTATATACACCTTAGCCAAATACATTTAAACTCATTTTTTTTACAATTCCTGACATTTAATCCTAGTAAAAATTCCCTGTCTTAGGTCAGTTAGGATGACCACTTTATTTTAATAATGTGAAATGTCAGAATAATAGTAGAGGATTATTTATTTCAGCTTTCATTTCTTTCATCACATTCCCGGTGGGTCAGAAGTTTACATACTCAATTAGTATTTGGTAGCAATGCTTTTAAATTGTTTAACTTGGGTCAAACGTTTTGGGTAGCCTTCCACAAGCTTCCCACAATAAGTTGGGTGAATTATGGCCCATTCCTCCTGACAGAGCTGGTGTAACTGAGTCAGGTTTGTAGGCCTCCTTGCCTACAAACCTGACTCAGGTTGTGAAGTGCACCAGTCTCTCCTGCAGCAAAGCACCCTCAAACATGATGCTGCCACCCTGTGCTTCACGGTTGGGATGGTGTTCTTCGGCTTGCAAGCCTCTCCCTTTTCCTCCAAACATAACGATGGTCATTTTGGCCAAACAGTTCTATTTTTGTTTCATCAGACCAGAGGACATTTCTCCAAAAGGTATGACCTTTGTCCCCATGTGCAGTTGCAAACCGTAGTCAGCAATTAGCCTATCAGAAGCTTCTAAAGCCATGACACCATTTTCTGGAATTTTCCGAGCTGTTTAAAGGCACAGTCAACTTAGTGTATGTAAACTTCTGACCCACTGGAATTGTGATACAATGAATTATAAGTTAAATAATCTGTCTGTAAACAATTGTTGGAAAACATACTTGTATCGTGCACAAAGTAGATGTCCTAACCGACTTGCCAAAACTATGGTTTGTTAACAAGAAATTTGGAGTGGTTGAAAAACGAGTTTTAATGACTCCAACATAAGTGTATGTAAACTTCTGACTTCAACCGTATGTATATATAGTAATTTGAGGAATAAAGACACAATGACCAATGATGGGGAACGAGTACCAAGTTGATATGCAGGGGTATGAGGAAATGTAGCTTCTGACAGGCTAGTCAACAGGATAGATAATAGACAGTAGCAGCAGCGTGTGTCCAGTGTGTGGCAAAAAGCGCTAGTGCAAAAAGGGTCAATGCAGATAGTCCGGGTTGGGTATTTAACTATTTTGCAGCCTTATGTCTTGGGGGTAGATGCTATTCAGGAGACTTTTGGTACCAGACTTAGCACGCCTATACGATTGCCATGCTGTAGCTTAGAGAACAGTCTATGACTTGGGTGGCTGGAGTCTTTGACAATTTGTAGGGCCTTCCTCTGACACCGCCTGGTATAGAGGTCCTGGATGGCAGGGAGTTCGGCCCCAGTGATGTACTGGGCCGTATGCACTACCCCCTGTAGCACCTTGCGGTCAGATGCAGAGCAGTTGCCATTCCAAGCAGTGATGCAGCCAGTCAAGATGCTCTCAATGTTGCAGCTGTAGAACTTTTTTAGGATCTGAGGGTCCATGCCAAACCTTTTTAGCCTCCTGAGGGGGAAAAAACAATGTTGTGCCCTCTTCAAAACTGTGTTGGTGTGTGTGGACCGTGATAGATCCTTTGACGTGGACACAGGGACTTGAAGCTCTCGACCCGCTCCGCACAGCCCCGTCGATGTGAATGGGGGCATGTTCAGCTCTCCATTTACTGTAGTCCACTATTGGCTCCTAGAAACAAACATCATTATGTTGCCATCCAGAGTCACATGTATTTATGTATTTTCCAAGCTATAGCACACAATATTTTACCTACGGCAGGTTTTTAAAGGACCACAGAGTTCAGTCTGCTTCGTATTTTCATTTTTACAAAAACATTGCGACACTTGTATCGTCTCGACCATAATGTGTGTTTACACTGACTGAAACTATTATGTGTCACAGGAGGTTGGTGGAACCTTCATTGGGGATTGCGGGTTCATAGTAACGTCTGGAATGAGTGGAATGGTGTCAGATACTTCCACCACATGGGTTTGATGCCATTCCCTCTGCTCCCTCTGTTACTATGAGCCATCCTCCCCTCAGCAGCCTCCACTGGTGTGTGTGTTTAAGTGGGAAGGGAACGGAGGGCTGCTGTGTGTATATGGGGGCACTGAAGTAGGTGTGTGTGTGTGTGACCGTCAGTGCAGTCACTGAATGAGTAGGTGACACGTCTGCCGTTTCAAACCCGTCTGTGTTTCGGCTACTGTCCCCCTGGGTCCTCTACACTCTGTCACATCAGAGGCCTCCGCTCATAAACACACGTCATTAATAACACACACACACACTCCTCAGTGACTGTTGTTTATACGACTGTAAAATTCAATTACACAGCAGGGGAGCTGGCCGCCCCCACATTACAGCCTTCCAGGGTGACATTTAATTTGCAGTGAATCATGGGCCGACGTTGGACCCGGCAGAGGAGCACAACACCGCTTCTCCCTCTCTCTCCTCTACGTTATCCCCCATTGCCAAGCATAAACACTTCTCCCTCTCTCTCCTCTACGTTATCCCCCATTGCCAAGCATAAACACTTCTCCCTCTCTCTCCTCTACGTTATCCCCCGTTCCCAAGCATAAACCCTTCTCCCTCTCTCTCCTCTACGTTATCCCCCGTTCCCAAGCATAAACACTTCTCCCTCTCTCTCCTCTACGTTATCCCCCGTTCCCAAGCATAAACACTTCTCCACCGTACGTGCTTTCTTCTCGTGTCGTGATGCGATAAAATTCCCGGGCAAGAACAGACCCGTTTACCGTCCGGTGCCGATGCGGTGGAATGTTTGGTTTACCGCCCTCACAGCTCCCAGGGTGCACCACGGTGGTCGTTAGGTATTCACAGACCACCGTCAGCCCCACCAGTGACAATACCGGTGTAGTGTTGTGAATTAAAGTTAGGGCCCAGAGTTTTTCCCTGGCCATTTGACCTGACCTGGATATTCTAGGCCATAATTATAGCCTATACTAACTAGGGCATGAGGTTTTCCTAAGACCTGGAGTTTGTCTCGGTCAGATTACATGCAGAGGAAAAACTCTGGGCCCTTAATGACAGTCATCTGTTGTACATCGTTGGATTTGTCAGGACTACCCCATTTTCCTGCTCTCCTCGTCACAAAGGCAAACATGTACAGGACAAGGACACTCCAGCTCTGTTAAACAAGGAAAATGCCCCATCAAATATGAAAACGCATAGCTTTTCTGAGCCAGCAGCAACACTTGCCAGATCACTGCAGCAGAATCACCAGCCACTGAAAGCGTCACACGACGCCAAGGGAAGAAACGAGGCCGTTTCCTCACAAAGCGAGCAGCACAGCTTATACGTCAAAAAGGGATCGATTTTTGGGGACTCCCCACTACAAAAATAGTCTCCCCTGGGAGTTGTGTGTTTTGATTGTATGCTTCAGTAATGTGCGCCTGCGGCGTGCTTCTGCAGTGTCTCCCCTAGGAGACTATTTTTGTAGTGGCAGGGACTGTTAAAGGTTTTAGTTGTGGAACAGGCACTCTGGAAATGTTGAAATAATTTGAAAGACAAAAATGGACTCAAATTAGGACACATGCTCTGCACTGTACTTAGAGTACACACCAATAGGCCCAAATAAACCAAGTGAAAAATTAGCTGTATGTTTCTATAAATACATAAAGAACAATCCGTTTGCCATTTTTGTGTGTTTCCATGGTGTTTTCTGGCTGCTCGTTTTTAGTTGTTAGGCTGCTCATTTAAAATTCTTCAGTGTATAGGAGTGTTGTCCAGGCCTTGGGCTGTGTGTTTGGATTGTATGGGTCCGTAATGTGCGCACGAGGTGTGTTTCTGCAGTGTGTCTTATCAGCAGTATGTTTAGTGACCTGTACTGTTGTCAGCCAGTGTCGTGATGAACTGACCCTTGATCTGAACCTACCATTGGATAAGGGCACTATCTCCCTCCTAGGAGAACAAACCATCCACCTCTCTCCTTTAAATTACTTTCATTCTCACAATGATGCCTGGCAATCTTCCTCCTATTTACTTTACCAGTGCTTCAGATTGCCCGGCCCAGATAGGACCGTTTCAATCTGCCTCTCCACGCTATCTTGACTGTGTGAGGGGGATGATGTGGGGCGATGGTCAATTCTAGTAAGACATTGAACCGTGGCGCACACAAATCCCCCCCCCCCCCTCTGCCGTTGCCTGTTTTATGTTTACATAAAACTGTCCAATATCCCCTCTAACACTCCCATGTGGCAGAAACGGGTCAGAGCGGCAAAATAAATTCATGGTGGCAACCATTGAGCAGCCCGCCTTCTGGAGTAATGCATTCTGCGTCACCTCAGACAAGAGTTGCTCAGAGACCAAATGGTAAATTCTCGCCGCCCGTCCCAGAATGCATTACACCAGGAGGCGGTTCAACCGCTGACCTTCAGGTGTTACCATTTACATAATATCAGACGATGATGTGTGTGTGAGTGACGACTCTGCAACCCACCAACTCCAAATTTTTTTTTTTTTTTTTTATTCTTGAAGAGACTGTGTAATGCAGTGATCTCTGAGATGCATACACACCCAGGCAAACACACACTACACACACACACACAGGCAAAAACACACACACACACAGGCAAAAACACACACACACACGCACACACCCAGGCAAACACACACACCCAGGCAAACACACACACACCCAGGCAAACACACACACATGCGCACACAGAAACTGTATGACAGCAGAGAGATGTCTCGCCCCCCCCTCTCTCTCTGGCACACACATGGCCTCTGTCCCTCATCCGAGTTTGGGGATGAGTGTGTGGGCTACTAGAGGTCGACCCATTTAATCGGAATGGCCAATTTTTAATTTGGGTCGATTTCAAGATTTCATAACAATCGGTAATTGGCTTTTTTTTGGTCCTCCAATAATCTGTATCGACATTGAACAATCGTTATCGGTCGACCTCTAGTGAGTAGCCCATGAGGAAGGTGATCTTTATTTAAATCCACTGTTCTGTGTGTCTGCCTCCTTAATCTCTTCCGTCAGAAAGAAGGGGTTTCTCTCTTCCCTCTCTCCTCCACTCAGCACTGATGTGATTTAGACCGGAGGGACGAGGGGCGGACCTTCCTCTTACTGCTGCACGTGATGTGGAACAGAATAATAATATGCAGGATGTGAGGCAGACACACAGACCAGGTTTATGTCAGATCAGGTTTATGTCTATGTAACTAATGCAGGATGTGAGGCAGACACACAGACCAGGTTTATGTCAGATCAGGTTTATGTCTATGTAACTAATGCAGGATGTGAGGCAGACACATGGACCAGGTTTATGTCAGATCAGGTTTATGTCTA
>NW_025745854.1:15000-22500 GCF_021184085.1 Oncorhynchus gorbuscha | reverse complement strand
ATCGAGCACACAGCCATGCAATCTGCATAGACAAATATTGGCAGTAAAATGGCCCGTACTGAAGTGCTCAGTGACTTTCAACGTGGCTCCTTCATAGGATGCCACCTTTCCAACAAGTCAGTTCATCAAATTTCTGCTCTGCTAGAGCTACCCCAGTCAACTGTAAGTGCTGTTATTGTGAAGTGGACATGTCTAGGACCAACAACGGCTCAGCCGCAAAGTGATAGGCCCCACAAGCTCACAGAACGGATCCTCCGAGTGCTGAATCGTGTAAAAATCGCCTGTCCTCGGTTGCAACACTCACTACAGAGTTCCAAACTGTCTCTGGAGGCAACGTCAGCACAAGAACTGTTCGTCAGGAGCTTCATGAAATTGGTTTCCATGGCCGAGCAGCTGCACACAAGCCTAAGATCACCATGAACAATGCCAAGAGTTGGTTGGAGTGGTGTAAAGCTTGCTATCATTGGACTCTAGAGCAGTGGAAACTCGTTCTCTGGAATGATGAATCACGCTTCACCATCTAGCAGTCTGACGGACGAATCTGGGTTTGGCGGATGCCAGGAGAAGGCTGCCTGCTCCAGTTTGATGTAGGAGGAATAATGGTCTGGGGCTGTTTTTCATGGTTCGGTCTAGGCCCCTTAGTTCCAGTGAAGGGAAATCTTAACGCTACAGTGTAGAATGACATTCTAGACAATTCTGTGCTTCCAACTTTGTGGCAAGGCCCTTTTCTGTTTTCAGCATGACAATGCCCCCGTGCACAAAGCGAAGTCCATACAGAAATGGTTTGTCGAGATCGGTGTGGAAGAACTTGACTGGCCTGCACAGAGCCCTAACCTCAACCCCATCTAAAACATTTGGGATGAATTGGAACGCAGACTGCGCGACAGGCCGAAATCGCCCAACATCCGTGCACTAATGTTGTTGTGGCTGAATGGAAGCAAAGTCCCCACAGCAATGTTCCAACATCTAGTGGAAAGCCTTTCCATAAGAGTGGATGCCATTATAGCAGCAAAGGGGGGACCAACTCTATAGTAATGCCCATGATTTTGGAGTGAGATGTTCGACGAGCAAGTGTCCACATACTTTTGACCATGGTTGTGTATGTCGCCATGTGCTTCTGAGGCAAAGTAGTGACTGGCTGCAACTGGAGCGAGGCGCGAGAGTGAGCTGACAAAGGGGAGAGAAAATAAATTTGCTTTAAAAAAAAATAATTATAGATTTTTATTTGGTAAACTATATTAGAGCTATGTAGAGTTTATTTTTATTTATTAAATGCTCTACACCCCCCTTTCCAATCCTGTACTGCCCGTTCCTGTAGACTGTCAATCCTGTCCTGTCCCGGACTTGACTCTAGAACTTGACTCCCATTCCTGCCCATTCCCTTGTCAACCTGCAATGCAGAGAGAGCCTGTACCCTCACTCAGAAGAAATCCCACAGCAATATAGACCTTTTGAATATTAACCATGTTGACTTAATCCCACTTCAGAGTCAATTTAACTCCCTAACAGGGTTTCTGAGGTCAAAAACAACACTAGCACATTCAGCATGCCGTAGTGCCTGCAGAATACACTTTTGGATTCATCTAGCTTTTCCAGTGCCAGACAAAATAAAATGGAACTGCACATTGATTTGATCAGATTTCTTGCTGCATGGGGAGTATGTTGTGTTTTTATTTTGGAAAGCAAGAATAACGTTATCAGGAGAATCCTAGCTTGGTCCCAGATCTGTTCATGCCTTTTTAACCAACTTCTAGCTATACAACAGAAACTGATCTGGGACCAGGCTGCTTGAGTCCTACTGTGTATTAAGTGGGTGTGACTGTAGAATAGAGTTGTGTAGTTCACATTTCTAATCAAATGTGTTTTATAAAGACCTTTTGTACATTAGCAGTTGCCATGAAGTGGTTTACAGATACCCAGCCTAAAACCCTGTCATGGAAAAGCTCAAACAGAACCCAGAGATTGGTGATTGGAAAATCACAAACAGGACATTTTTCCATTACAATCCCAAAGAGCAAGCAATGCCGAGGCAGAAGCACAGTGGCTAGGTACAACTCCGTAGAGGGCAGGGACCTAGGAAGAAACCAGACTGCCTCTGCATTGAAGCCTGTGGACAGATTGACTTGTCTCAATCTGTCAAGACTCATGGTGACACGTCTGGTCTGTCCATATCGGGCTGCTCTGACACATGCTGAACACCATCACTATGTGGAGTAGTGTTTCTGTAATGTGTGTTTTGTGCGTACAGGAACTGTATTTTGTATACCGGTCACCCTGTACAAGGTAATATAGCTTCCTCTTCTCTCTCGTTCTCTGATCCCTGGTGGTTTGCAATGCACTGACCTCCTACACTGGTTGTGACCAATATAATTGTATTTTATTTGAGTGAATGCGTATACTTTTTGTGTACTTTCTCTCTCTGTGTGTCTGTGTGTGTGTGTGTGTGTGTGTGTGTGTGTGTATGTGTGTGTGTGTGTGTGTGTAGGTGTGTGTGTGTGTGTGTGTGTGTGTGTGTGTGTGTGCCAGTTTCCCAGAATGCAGCAGCCCTGTCCAATCCCAGCCTTAGGAACAGCCAAGTAATGATAGTAGATGGACACATCCTGGTCACCAGGAGAAAGGGCCACTTTCAACACAGAGACAGTCTCACTGTGATCTCTCCCTACAGATTGTGTGTGTTGCCTTCATATTAGGACACAGTCTTTCACTCTGTAGCTTACTTGAATCCCTCAAAGGCCGTGCATGGCTCAGCTGGGTGTGTATTAGTGTGTCTGTGTGTGTTTTCAGCACACACTCTCTCCCTCTCTCGATGGGCGCTCTATCTGTCAGATTGGAGTTTAGTCTTTCCCACAGAGAGGGACAAGCACCCTGCTGCTCCTGTCCAAACAACGGGGTGGGGGGTGCACGGGGGGCGTTCTCTCCCGACTCCAGACCTCAGGCCCATGTAATAGCTCTCTCCTAGTTTAACCCCATCTCTCTCTCCTAGATTAACCCCCGTCATCTCTCTCTCTCCTAGATTAACCCCAGTCATCTCTCTCTCTCTCTCTTTCTGTCTTTCTGTCTTTCTAATTGTTTTATATTTTTGACATTTTGTCAGGACAAATGCAGCTCTGTCTCAGGTTCTGCTGTTGTGCAGTGGTTGCACAGCCTTTCCTCTACAGGGAGACAGGTTTTCCTGTGTCTACCTTTTTCAATGGCAATGCTGTGCTCACTGATCCTGTACTTTGTCAAGGTTTTTCTAAGGTTTTGATCAGTAACCGTGGTCAAATAGTTTGCAATGGTGTACTGTCGATTTAGGGACAGATAGCACTGCTTTGTGCTTGTGTTTCCCAATAAGCAATGTAGTTTTGTTTTGACTGCGTTGTAATTTGGTTTATTCTGATTGGTCCTGGGGATTCAGTGTGTTAGTAGAACAGGTTTGTGAACTCAGCCCCAGGACCAGCTGGATGAGGGGACTCTTTTCTTTGTTCAGCTCTTGGCATTGCAGTAGCTTGGTAATGATATGAGATGTTGGAGATGTTTCCAAAACTGAATTGTTCTTTTTTTGAGTTTTTATTATTAGTGGATATTGGCTAAATTCTGCCCTGCATGCATTGTTTGGAGATGTAGGAGAATCTTACAGAACTCTGCATGCAGGGTTTCAATGGGGTGTCAATTTGTCCCATTTGATTAAATCTTGTTTTGCAAGTGGACCCCACACCTCTGCCATATAGTGCAATTGGTTTAATGACACATTCAATTAGTTTTAGCCAAATTTTAATAGGTATTTGAATTGTTGTTTTTTTAATGGCGTAGAATGCCCTGAGTGCTTTCTCTCTCTCAGTTCATTCACTGTATCATTAAGGTGTCCAGTTGAGCTTATTTTTAAACCTAAGTAATTGTAGTGTGTGCAGTACTCTATATATTTTGTACCAATTGAGAACTTTGGTCTAATTCCCTGAGATCTGGATCTTCTCTGGAAAATCATTATTTTAGTATTTTGGGGGTTTACTGCCAGGGCCCAGGTCTGGCAGTACTGCTCTAGCAGGTCCAGGCTCTGCTGTAGGCCAAGTGCTGTGGTTGACAGCAGGCATAGGTCATCTACGAAGAGTAGGCATTTAACTTCTGAATTGTGGAGACTAACACCAGGGGCTGAGGAATTTTCTAGAATAGTGGCCAATTCGTTGATGTAAATATTGAAGAGTGCAGGGCTCAGATTGCAACCCTGGCGAAGACACTCCGCCCCTGGTTAAAGAATTCTGTTATTTTCTTGCCAATTTTAATGCTGCACATATTGCCAGTATACATTGATTTAATTATGTCATGTTTTACCCCCTACACCACTTTCAACAGTCCTGTATGCCAAATAGAATCAAATGCTTTTTGGAAGTCGATAAAGCAAGCGTATATTTTGGTATTATTTTGGTGGACATGTTTATCTATCAGGGTGTGTAGGGTGTAAATATGATCAGTCGAGCGACGTTTTGGTATAAATCCAATTGGGCTTTTACTCAAGACATTGTGCTTATTAAGGAAGTTTAGAACTCTTCCATTTATAATACTACAGAGAACCTTCCCCAGGTTACTGTTCACACAAATGCCTCTGTAATTGTTAGGGTCAAATTTGTCTCCATTCTTAAAGATTGAGGTTATGAGTCCTTGATTCCAGATATCAGGGAAATAACCTACACTCAGGATCAAATTATACAGTTTTAATATAGCCAATTGAAATTTTGCACTGGTGACTTTGAGCATCTCATTTAGGATGGCATCAGGTCCGTATGCTTTTTAAAATTTGAGAGCCTGAAGTTTCTTATAGAGCTAATGATCAGTAATTGGGGAGTCCAATGGATTTTGATTGTCCTTTATAGCTTTTTCTAATCCATTCAACTTCTCATGAGTTTGGCTTTCTGCGTTTGTGTCCATTTGAGCGTTGTTGTAGAGTGTTTTAAAATGAGTCGTCCATATGTCACCATTTTGTATCGCTAATTAATCTTGTTTAATTTGTTTTGTTTTTTCCTATTTTTGCCAGTTTGTTATGGACTCCTCAATTAGTGTCAGCTGCTTGCTGTTGTACTGTGCTTTTTTGGTTCTGATTGTTATGTTTATATAGTTTTAAAGTCTCACAGTAAATGAAGGCGTAATTCACCATTATTTGGGTCTCTGTGCTTTTGGCTGGATAGTGTGGTATGTTTTTTGCCCTTATTTTACCATCTGCATCAAACCAGTTGTCATCTGTGGTCTTTTTTGTTTTGTTTTCTATCAATTTCAATTGTGCTTCTTCTGCCTGAATATGTAGTTGACGTTTTTTACTGCTAGATTGATGCCTTCTTTATTGTGAGTGAATGTTATCTAAGAGTGTTTGGTTATTTTGGTTCCAGGTTGCTTTGTGGTATTCTTCTGTGCTGTTTTGGCCCCTTCTGTTTGAATGTCTGATGCTGTATAGCTTACTGGGCTGTGAATTTGTGGATGTTTCCATGTCTGTTCTTTTGAGGAACAACGTGATTTGGCTGTGATCAGAAAGAGGTGTTAGTGGCTTGACAGTGAATGAGCTGAGAGAGAAATGGTTAATGTCTATAATCATATAGTCTACTGTACTGTGGCCAAGAGGTGAGTAGTAGGTGAAGTCCCCCCATAACTTACCATTGACAAAGTACAGACCCAGGCTTCAACAGAGCTGCAACAGATCCCTTCCTTTGTTGTTGATGGCGCTGTTACTTTTGTTTCTATGGGGGAGATTGAAACAACTCCTTCTCTCACTCGATGGGTGCTCTGTCAGATTAGAGTTTAGTCTTTCCTTTTCGGAGAGGGACAAACACCCTACTGCTCCTGTCCACCCCCCCACCCACCCCCCTCTTCTCTCTCCCTGCTCCAGACCTCAGGCCCATGTAAGAGCTCTCCAAGATGAACCCCATCCTCTCTCTCTCCTAGATGAACCCCATCCTCTCTCTCTCCTAGATGAACCCCATCCTCTCTCTCTCCTAGATGAACCCCATCCTCTCTCTCTCCTAGATGAACCCCATCCTCTCTCTCTCCTAGATGAACCCCATCCTCTCTCTCTCCTAGATGAACCCCATCCTCTCTCTCTGCTAGATGAACCCCATCCTCTCTCGCTCTCCTAGATGAACCCCATCCTCTCTCGCTCTCCTAGATGAACCCCATCCTCTCTCGCTCTCCTAGATGAACCCCACCCCTAGATGAACCCCCTCTCTCGCTCTCCTAGATGAACCCCATCCTCTCTCGCTCTCCTAGATGAACCCCATCCTCTCTCGCTCTCCTAGATGAACCCCATCCTCTCTCGCTCTCCTAGATGAACCCCATCCTCGCTCTCCTAGATGAACCCCATCCTCTCTCTCTCGAACCCCATCCTCTCCTCCTAGATGAACCCCACGCTCCTAGATGAACCCCCTCTCTCGCTCTCCTAGATGAACCCCATCCTCTCTCGCTCTCCTAGATGAACCCCATCCTCTCTCGCTCTCCTAGATGAACCCCATCCTCTCTCTAGATGAACCCCATCCTCTCTCCTAGATGAACCCCATCCTCTCTCGCTCTCCCGCTCTCCTAGATGAACCCCATCCTCTCTCGCTCTCCTAGATGAACCCCATCCTCTCTCGCTCTCCTAGATGAACCCCATCCTCTCTCGCTCTCCCTAGATGAACCCCATCCTCTCTCGCTCTCCTAGATGAACCCCATCCTCTCTCGCTCTCCTCTCCTAGATGAACCCCATCCTCTCTCGCTCTCCTAGATGAACCCCATCCTCTCTCGCTCTCCTAGATGAACCCCATCCTCTCTCGCTCTCCTAGATGAACCCCATCCTCTCTCTAGATGCTCTCCTAGATGAACCCCATGAACCCCCTCTCTCGCTCTCCTAGATGAACCCCATCCTCTCTCGCTCTCCTAGATGAACCCCATCCTCTCTCGCTCTCCTAGATGAACCCCATCCTCTCTCGCTCCTAGATGAACCCCATCCTCTCTCGCTCTCCTAGATGAACCCCATCCTCTCTCGCTCTCCTAGATGAAATCCTCTCTCGCTCTCCAGATGAACCCCATCCTCTCTCGCTCTCCTAGATGAACCCCATCCTCTCTCGCTCTCCTAGATGAACCCCATCCTCTCTCGCTCTCCTAGATGAACCCCATCCTCTCTCGCTCTCCTAGATGAACCCCATCCTCTCTCGCTCTCCTAGATGAACCCCAGATGAACCCCATAGATGAACCCCATCCTCTCTCGCTCTCCTAGATGAACCCCATCCTCTCTCGCTCTCCTAGAGATGATGAACCCCATCCTCTCTCGCTCTCCTAGATGAACCCCATCCTCTCTCGCTCTCCTAGATGAACCCCATCCTCTCTCGCTCTCCTAGATGAACCCCATCCTCTCTCGCTCTCCTAGATGAACCCCATCCTCTCTCGCTCTCCTAGATGAACCCCATCCTCTCTCGCTCTCCTAGATGAACCCCATCCTCTCTCGCTCTCCTAGATGAACCCCATCCTCTCTCTCTCCTAGATGAACCCCATCCTCTCTCGCTC